>NW_014583644.1:0-4816 GCF_000485595.1 Priapulus caudatus
AGCTCAGTGCTTCTCTGAGATGAGTAGACGAAATATAGACAAACCAGTAGCGCCCCCTACAATTAGCGACCTCTACAGTAGCCGCCCCCTGTTTGTCTTGGGTGTTCCGCAGTGCATGGGTAATGACTTCAATCTGCTGGAGTATGCCGACTGAGCTGGACCGCACGCTGAGCGGACGAACATCGCAAGCTTACTGACGAGAAGACCTCTCCCATTTCAAGGGAGAAGGACAGCGAGGAGGAGCGAGAGGAGAAGGAGAACAAGCGGGAGCGCATCGCTGCCATACAGAGCCGCCTGGTGAGTAAGGAGGTGGGGCGGGCATGGCGCTGGGGCCCGGGGCGGGCGGCCCGGGGGGCGCGGACATTTGGTTCCGCAGATATCGCGTAAAGTTAATCGCGTAAGATAATTACTTTTGTATGGCGCGCGTGCGTCATGTGTCTTAATTGGTTCTACGCTGCACACACCAGCGTGGGATATGTGTACGCACAGCATATAGACCTGACCGTTGTGGAAGCTAAGCATTGGTACCGTGCCACTGTACCTTCTCACTAGTCAAACACATGCTTAAAGTAGTAAAAAACCACTTCAATATAGTAAATATATATATATATAAATAAATACAAGTTATTACGGGACACGGTTAGTAATTTTTGACTCCTGGTTTATTGCCATACAGAACTTTTCGTGTGGACGTGAAAGCCGCCACACTATCAGTTGCCTAATACTGAATGATATATTAGAACATCCCGAGCAGTATTAAAAAACATCATGCCAAATGTAGATCTATTGTTCGTGATTCATACGTACGCGCGTTCTAAAGAAATACCATAGATACTAATTAGCCGACGTCAATTGTCGCTGCCGACTGCTGCGTGCCTGTGACGACGGATATCAAACATTTCCGATTTCAGAACATTTGTTCGGAAACAAATTTCTTTCCGCCCCCGCCGACTTTTTTCAGCCGCACATTGCCGAACATTTCATGGAACATTTGCTACGTAATGTTTTTGAGCAAAATGCTTCGGCAATGTGCGCCGGGCCTTAAGCAGTGCCACATCGTTATAGTACGTTAGGCGTTAGTTAACGTACGCTTGTTATTAGCACAAGTTATGGCGTTTGATGTGAGGCTCGGTAACCCCCCTTCTCGTCACATTCCTTACAGCTGACCGCGCCACGACGGTCGTGCGCGCCGGACCGCAGCACGGAAGAAAGGCCCGGCGGGGCCTTAGCGCCGCCTACGCATGCCAGGTCGCTGCGCGTGCCAACGGTGCTCCAGCCCGCCTTGCTGCAGGGGCGGCCTCTCGCAGGCAGGGGGCGGCCTATGTGCAGGCAGGAGGCGCGGTGGCCTCGCGCAGGCAGGGCGGCGGCCTGTGCAGGCAGGAGGCCGCCGGTGGCCTCGCGCAGGGGGGGCAGGGGGCACCTTGCGCTGCAGGGGCGCGGCGGAGGCGGGCGGCACCGAGGCGACAGGAACAGAAGGCTATGCGTGAGATGGAGCAGGAGCGACAGTGGAAGCTGCTGCAGCAGCAAACGCGTCCACAGCAGCACAGCAAGGCGCAGAGCCAGACAGGGCGCTGCTGCAGGACCAACGCAATCAATGAAAGTTGATGTAGAGAGTGAGGGCCTTGGGGGGTAGGGCATGGGTATGGTGGGCATGGTGGGTTGGTAAAGTTTAGCGGCCAGGGTTGGGCATGGTGGCGATGGGCGTAGCGGGATGGGTGAGGGTGGGGATGGGGTGGGGCAGGTTGAAGCAGGTGAGGTGTAGGTCTGCCAACATCCCGTCTCTGCCCCCATCAAGACGTCGCTCCAGTAAATCCTGACCTAGGAAACCATGTGTCTTAATTTGGTTCTACGCTGCACACACCAGCGTGGGACTATGTGTACGGCACAGATATAGACTGACCGTGTGGAAGCTAAGCATTGGTACCGTGCCACTGTACCTTCTCACTAGTCAAACATGGGAATATTTTGCTAATATATATATGTTTTGTTAATTCATGCACATGTGCAGGCGTTGAGATTAACCAGCTTTAATTCGTCACGACAAAAACACACGAGAATATTTTCATACGAGACTATCGTAATTGAGCAAGTCATGTCTACTTGCTGTACACTATCCACACTGTAAACTAACGTCTACTTGCTGTACACTATCCACGTACTGTAAACTAACGTCTACTTGCTGTACACTATCCACACTGTAAACTAACGTCTACTTGCTGTACACTATCCACACTGTAAACTAACGTCTACTTGCTGTACACTAGCCATGCCTGCCGTACACTAAGCTTGCTGTGTGTACACTATCCACGTACTGTAAGCTAAGCTTGCTGTGTGTGTGTGTTGCTGCTGCAGCTATGGTGATGGTACAGATGAAGATGAGAGACGACGGTGACACGCGGCAGTCACAGACGCCGACATCTGAGGCATCTCAGGATAGCCTCGGCATGGACAGCCAGAGCAGCAGCCAGGGTAAGCATCTCCGCCGCCGCCGGCGTTGCCGCGGCGACGCGGGGATGCAGTCGTTACGCGTTTACGACAGGCAGTGCCACCGGTTCATTAATATTTTAAGTTAAAGATTTGTTGAAGTTTGACAAGCAGTAACTGTTATAGTCACGCGTTGAAATATGTAAATATGTATAAGTAAAGATGATTTATAATGAGGATATTATCCACGCTCGCGTCTCTTGTTGACTATAAATGTATATGTTGTATATGAATGACTATAATAATAGGAACTAATATAGATATTACTATAGAAATAACTATATTATTAAAAAATTAAATCAGCATTTAAGATATATATATATATATATATATATAGATACTACTATAGAAATATGTATAATATTAAAAAATGTAATTAGCATAAGCTGTATATTGTGTTGCAGATGCCGTGGAGTTTCTAGTAGGACAGAAGCTGACTCACATGGACACGCCCGTCAGCTCGGCCGCACCAGCGCAGCAAGGTGGCGCCACGGTCACTGCGGGGCAGGCCGCCATGATGCTACGGCCCGTCCCCGGCATTGCCATGTCTCCCGGCGAGCCGTTCTCGCAGCAGCTGCGTCCGCCCGGGTCGCCCTTCCCCGGCGGGCCGCCCGGGTCGCCCTTCCCCGGCGGGCCGCCCGGGTCGCCATTCCCCGGCGGGCCGCCGCCTCCTTTCAGCCCGCGCGCGGCCCGTGACCCTGCCGCGTTCTGCGGGGCCGCCGCCGGGGAAGGGTTCCAGCCGCCGATGTCGCGTCCTTACCAGAGCGAGTTCTCCAAGCTGGTCGTAGACACCCACCTCCAGCAGCAGCA
The DNA here is from genome assembly GCF_000485595.1 of Priapulus caudatus. Classification (NCBI taxonomy): domain Eukaryota; kingdom Metazoa; phylum Priapulida; class Priapulimorpha; order Priapulimorphida; family Priapulidae; genus Priapulus; species Priapulus caudatus. The sequence goes on from NW_014583644.1 coordinate 3,295, forward strand.
GCAGCAGCAGCAGCTACAGCAGCAGCAGCAGCAGGCGGGGGCCGCCGCCGCCGCGCGTCCGCAGGCGTCCCCCACCGCGCTGCCCGACCCGTACGCCCGCCCCGCGGCGGCGTCCCGCACAGACGCGCAGAGAGAGGGCGCCGCCGCCGCGTTTGCGCAGGCGAGCCCGCCCTCGCCACGCATGGTGCTGATGCCGCGCGCACCCGGACCGCCGCACGAGATGTACGGCCAGCAGGGGGCGCCACCGCCGCCGGGGTTCGTGCAGACGTTTGCGGTGCGCGGCGGCGGCGGCGGCGGGTTCGGCCAGCACCTGCCTGCCACCTCGTGGCCGTCGCCGGACGTGTACGCACAGCAGATGGGCGTGACGCGTGCGCCGCCGCCCCCGCACCCGTTCCTCGCCCAGCAGCAGCAGCAGCAGCAGCGTAGTCCGCGGCCGCTGGATGCGTTCCGCGCGCCGGGCATGGACCCGTTCCTGAAGCCGGCGCCGCCGCCGCCGCTCAAGCACCCGCAGGATCCGTTCGCGGCCGCGCCACCATCGCCGATGTCCATGAAACACCAGCAGGACCCGTTCTCCCCGCCACCGCAGCCACAGCCGCCGCGCATGGCGATGGAGGCACAGCTACGAGCTCGCTTTCCCGAGCATTTCTCCCTGCAGCAGCAGGGAGGCAGCAGCGGCGGCGGCGGGGGAGCGGGGGAGCAGCACTTCCGGCTGCCCGTGGGCGACCCGTACGGACAGCAGCCCGGCACGCCGCGCCCCCAGCAGCAGCAGCATGAGCCGTTCCAGAAGATGTCTCCCTCGCGCCCCGCCTCCGCCGCTGGCACGGACCCGTACGCGCAGCAGCCCGGGACGCCGCGTCCGGACTTCGTCAAGCCGCACCCGCCCCCACAGAGCCCCTTCTCGCCTTCCCGCACCCCGGACCCCTACGCACAGATGCCCGGGACGCCGGGATCGATCGGCAGCGGCGGCGGCGGGGGAGGAGCCGACCCTTATGCGCAGATGCCGGGGACGCCGCGCTCGGACACGTATGGGTCCGGTCCCGGCACGCCGACGTCGTTCAGCCCTGAGGCACTAGGGGGCGCTGATAAGCCGACGCTGGTGAGGCAGCAGCTGCGCGACCTGCTGGCGAAGCAGACGCAGGAGCGGCAGAAGCGTAAGCAGGAGCTAGCCATCGTCGCGGAGCAGCAGGAGAAGATGAAGGAGGCTCACGAGGGGCTCGCCTCCACGTCGTGGGGTGGGGCTGCTGCCGCCGCCGCCGCGCAGGGTACGTGTACTGTGTATGTTAGTGTGTGTACGTGTACGATGTATGTTAGTGTGTGTGAGTGTACGGTGTATGTTAGTGTGTGTGAGTGTACGGTGTATGTTAGTGTGTGAGTGTACGGTGTATGTTAGTGTGTGTGAGTGTACGGTGTATGTTAGTGTGCGTACGTGTACGGTGTATGTTAGTGTGCGTACGTGTACGGTGTATGTTAGTGTGCGTACGTGTACGGTGTATGTTAGTGTGCGTACGTGTACGGTGTATGT
>NW_014583644.1:5178-5665 GCF_000485595.1 Priapulus caudatus
TACGGTGTATGTTAGTGTGCGTGAGTGTACGGTGTATGTTAGTGTGCGTACGTGTACGGTGTATGTTAGTGTGCGTGAGTGTACGGTGTACGGTGTATGTTAGTGTGTGTGAGTGTACGGTGTATGTTAGTGTGTGTGCGTGTACGATGTATGTTAGTGTGTGTGAGTGTACGGTGTATGTTAGTGTGTGATGTTAGTGTGTGTGTGAGTGTACGGTGTATGTTAGTGTGTGTGAGTGTACGGTGTATGTTAGTGTGCGTACGTGTACGGTGTATGTTAGTGTGTGTACGTGTACGCCGTACGGTGTATGTTAGTGTGTGTGAGTGTACGGTGTATGTTAGTGTGCGTACGTGTACGGTGTATGTTAGTGTGCGTACGTGTACGGTGTATGTTAGTGTGTGTACGTGTACGGTGTATGTTAGTGTGTGTGAGTGTATGGTGTATGTTAGTGTGCGTACGTGTACGGTGTATGTTAGTGTGTGTACGT
>NW_014583645.1:0-362 GCF_000485595.1 Priapulus caudatus
AATAATAATAGTAATAATAATAATAAAAATAATACCGAAAATGTGACAATGTTTTACGTTGATAAGTCCAGATAAGAAGAAGAGCAGGGAAATGGAAACAATGAGGACGGTGGTTAGGTGAGGGAAGAGAAGGAGGGGTAACTGAAGAAAACAGAGAAGCAGGGGAGAAGTGGAGGGTAGGGGAGAAGGATGGGGATGAGGAGGAAGAGGAGGAGGTGAAGGAGAAGGAGAAGGAGGAGGAGAAGGAAGAGGAGAAGAAGGAGGAGGAGGAAAAGGAGGAGGAGGGCGAGGAGAATGAGGCGGAGGAGAAGGAAGAGGAGAAGGAGGAGGATAGTAATAAGGAGGGGAGGAGCAAATGAGGG
>NW_014583645.1:4620-5662 GCF_000485595.1 Priapulus caudatus
GTGAGGGGTAAGGTGAGGCATGCGTGGGGGGTATCTACCATGTGAGGTGTGAGGTGAGGCATGCGTGGGGGGTATCTACCATGTGAGGTGTGAGATGAGGCATGCGTGGGGGGTATCTACCATGTGAGGGGTGAGGTGAGGCATGCGTGGAGGGTATCTACCATGTGAGGGGTGAGGTGAGGCATGCGTGGGGGGTATCTACCATGTGAGGTGTGAGGTGAGCTGAGGCATGCGTGCGGAGGAGGTAGTTTACGCGTGAGAAGGGTGAGGTGAGGAGGAGGTATAGCTACGGAGTGTACCTGGTCACGGCAGGTATGTTGTAGCCATGTCGTAGAATGTTCTTTCCGACGGAAACGGCGCAGGCGAGCAGAAGTCTGGGAGAGCCGCTGAGACGGGCTTCAGTAGCGAAGGCTTCTCTCACGTCCTGAGAAGTAGCATATGTATGGCTCTCGTATAATAATAATAATAATAATAATAATAATAATAATAGTAATAATAATGGCTGCGTACAACACTGCCATTGTAGGTCTAGGCGACTACATCGAGCTTAAGGAAGACAAATTTATCAAAGCTTATGCAAAATCATCATGCTGGAATATCAAAGCACGCTCTCTTACGCGAGGCTAAAGAAATCAAAGCGCAAGTACTTGTCTCCTCAGGCCCGCCAGCAAAATCCTCAAAAAACAAAGCAGAGACTGAAGACCAATATAGTGAAAGCAGCGAAGCTCCGAGGTATTGAAGAACAAGCCTTTTGCATGGAAGATTCTACAAGAGCCTCGACAGGCCTTATTTGTTCGACAAGACTGCAAGCGTGTTGCCTGCTCAGTAGTTCCGGGCTCAAGGGAGACAGAAAGCCTGATCGATTGCCGCTCCCAGACCAAGGCAACTCAACATCGCAGATATCCATCAACGCAACATTCTCAAGCAACAGGTCAACAGCAAGTGCAGATGTGCAGCCAAGCAGAGAGTTAGAGACTATCAGCCAGCATCATCTGCCGGATGCAGCGACGTCGCTGCCCCATAAACCGAGTTACATAAATCC
>NW_014583646.1:0-2327 GCF_000485595.1 Priapulus caudatus
AAAAACACAAACATGTCACCATCAGGTTGTATAACGTAAGAGGTTTCACGGCTTTCACAAGCAATTCCTAGTTCAGCTTCCAATCTGGAAAGAAGCTGTAACAGTTGAGTTGCATTCGTTGGGATTCCACACTGCTCCAATTCACATGTGTACTGTGTGCTCGCGTTTTCACAGAGCCAAGCTGCTACTGAGGCTTTAAAATAAACAATAACATAGAAAACTGTGTCGAACTAAATAAAGGTGAAATGCGGTTAAAGGCAAGGAAATACCGAGGGATAATAGCAACGAAGGCATACTATAGCTGCAGCAGTTACTGGGTAGGGAGAGAACTGTGGAAGACAGTAGCAGTACCTGCCCTAACCTATAGAAATAACATAATTATATATAACGATAGAAAAAAGGAAACAGGTACTCGCCAAGCCATTGAAAATACCCAAAACCAGCTTGGCAGGGAACTGTTAGGTGCCCCACCTTACGCGGGTATTGAAACAATAAGGGGGGAGCTTGGATGGTCCACGTTTGATGATAGAGAAGCGAAGAGCAAACTTAAATATTTAGGGAGATTAAATTATATGGATGAAGAGAGGAAATGCAGGGGAATAGCGGAAGCTATCAGTGCAGGAAATTTTACGTCGGATTGAAATAGACGAGTAAAATTCCTGGGGGAAAGTATGACGAAGAACAGTTATTGATAAATAGAGACTGGGAAAACAGTGAATAATGGAACAATACGGTGGAGAAAATCATTATAAAAGGCAGCACAATTATATGGAGAAAGGGGATGGTAAATAAAAGCACACTAGAACTATATAAAGATAAAACACTTCCTAAACAAGAAACCTTTTACAATAATAATAAAATCGGCAGTAAGCTGCTGTACCAATGTAGAGCGGGATGCCTCCCCGTAAATAAAAGAACCAGGAGATGGTTAGGAAACAAAAATTGTGCAATAAGGGAGAACCAGAAAACTTAAAGCATTTCCTGTTAGTTTGCCCGGTATACAAACACCTAAGGAAGATAATGTGGGACAGGCTCCAAGAAGTGGGGGTCACCCCTGCACAGCTGGAGGAACGGCAGGTGATGCTCACCATCTTGGAGCTAAATGAACATAGATGTTATGGGGATTGGGTAGAGCAGGTTAAACATTACTTAGAATCAGCCTGGAAGCTCCGGAACAATATCTCCCGGTAAAGTGAAATTACCGGTGCAAAACTATCAAAAATAAAAAGGGAAACACCGATCTAAAGGTTCCCGTTCATACATACATACATACATACATNGATTATTCACAAATGCTATTAAATTTCAGCGATTGTATAACAGTCACACGTTGGATAGAGTAATACTCATCAAAAACACAAACATGTCACCATCAGGTTGTATAACGTAAGAGGTTTCACAGCTTTCACAAGCAATTCCTAGTTCAGCTTCCAATCTGGAAAGAAGCTGTAACAGTTGAATTGCATTTGTTGGGATTTCACACTGCTCCAGTTCACATGTGTACTGTGTGCTCGCGTTTTCACAGAGCCAAGCTGCTACATAAACGTGAAGTGCGAGTAAAGGCAAGGAAATACCAAGGGATAATAACAACGAAGGCATACTATATCTGCAGCAGCTACTGGGTAAGGAGAGAACTGTGGAAGACAGTAGCAGTACCTGCCCTAACCTATGGAAATGACATAATCATATATAAGGATAAGAAAAAGAGAACAGGCACTCTCCAAGCCCTTGAAAATACCCAAAACCAGCTTGGCAGGGAACTGTTAGGTGCCCCGCCTTACGCGGGTATTGATACAATAAGGGGGGAGCTTGAATGATCCACGTTTGATGATGGAGAAGCGAAGAGCAAGGAGAACTTAGGGAGATTAAATTATATTAATATATAGATGAGGAGAGGAAATGCAGGGAAATAGTGGAAGCTATCAGTGCAGGAAATTTTACGTCGGATTGGAATTGACGAGTAAAATTCCTGGGGGAAAGTATGACGAAGAACAGTTATTGATAAATAGAGACTGGGAAAACAGCGAATCATGGAACAATACGGTAGAGAAAATCATTATAAAAGGCAGCACAATCATATGGAGAAAGGGGATGGTAAATAAAAGCACACTAGAGCTATATAAAGGGAAAACATTTCCTAAACAAGAAACCTTTTACAATAATAATACAACCGGCAGTAAGTTGCTGTACCAATGTAGAGCGGAATGCCTCCCCGTAAATAAAAGAACCAGTAGATGGTTAGGGGAAGAAAATAGCATTGGGTGCAATAAGGGAGAACCAGAAGACCTAAAGCATTTCCTGTTAGTTTGACCCGGCATACAAACACC
>NW_014583646.1:5562-6942 GCF_000485595.1 Priapulus caudatus
TTGATTCTAAAAAAACGTACAATTGGCATGTTATCGGGAGTACATGATGCCAAGTGCTTTTTCGATACCTTTTGATGTTGTGTATTTCTGATGATACAATTGTTTATAAAAAGAAATCCCACGCATTGTCTGTCTTTGATTTTCTCATCATTCTTTTTTCCTTCCCTCTTCCTCTTCCAATTCACCATCCTCTTGTTGTTGTTGGTTCTCTTCCGTAGCAATTATGTGTACGTGCGTGTTTCTGTGTTTGTATATACATTTACATATAGACATAAAAATTACAAATAATTATACGTACTATGCGTTTTATTAGATCAGTGTTCAAACACATGATTATTCACAAATGCTATTAAATTTCAGCGATTGTATAACAGTCACACGTTGGATACAGTAATACTCATCAATAACACAAACATGTAACCATCAGGTTGTATAACGTAAAAGGTTACACGGCTTTCATAAGCAATTCATAGTTCAGCTTCTAATCTGGAAAGAAGTTGTAACAGTTGAATTGCATTTGTTGGGATTCCACACTGCTCCAGTTCACATGTGTACTGTGTGCTCGCGTTTTCACAGAGCCAAGCTGCTACTAAGGCTTTAAAATAAACAATAACATAGAAAACTGTGTCGAACTACATGAAGGTGAAGTGCGAGTAAAGGCAAGGAAATACCGAGGGATAATAGCAACGAAGGCATACTATAGCTGCAGCAGTTACTGGGTAGGGAGAGAACTGTGGAAGGCAGTAGCAGTACCTGCCCTAACCTATGGAAATGACATAATCATATATAAGGATAAGAAAAAGGGAACAGGCACTCTCCAATCCCTTGAAAATACGTAAAACCAGCTTGGCAGGTAACTGTTAGGTGCCCCACCTTACGCGGGTATTGAAACAATAGGAGCTTAGGGAGACTAAGTTATATGGATAAAGAAAGGAAATGCAGGGGAATAACGGAAGCTATCAGTAAAGAAAACTTTACGTCGGATTGGAATAGACGAGTAAAATTCCTGAGGGGAAAGTATGACGAACAACAGTTATTGATAAATACAGACTTTAAAAATAACGGTGAACAATACGGTGAAGAAAATCATTATAAAAGGCAGCACAATCATATGAAGAAAGGGGATGGTAAATAAAAGCACACTAGAGCTATATAAAAGGAAAACATTTCCTAACCAAGAAACCTTTTACAATAATAATAAAATCGTCAGTAAGCTGCTGTACCAATGTAGAGCGGGATGCCTCCCCGTAAATAAAAGAACCAGGAGATGGTTAGGGGAAGAAAAGTGCACTGTGTGCAATGAGGGAGAACCAGAAGACCTACAGCATTTCCTGTTAGTTTGCCCGGCATACAAACACCTAAGGAAGATCATGTGGGACA
>NW_014583647.1:0-1067 GCF_000485595.1 Priapulus caudatus
GAGAGGGGGAGAGGGGGAGAGGGGAACAACATCCCTACCGTTGTATCGCCCTCGACGCCCTATAGCGTCTGCGCAGCTAATAAGGTAAACCTCACGTTCAAGGCGGGAGCAGGTGCGAGCACACACGCACACGCACGCACGCACGCACACGCACGCACACACACCCGCGAGCACACGCGCGCCTGCCAGTCTACAATGCCTGGCGGGGCGTGAGGGGCGGCGGTCGAGAAGGGAGAGAGGAGAGGAGAGGAGGGGGAGGAGGAGAAGAGGAGAATGAGGGGAGGGGAGGAGGAGATGAAGTTGGGAAGGGGAGGAGAGGGGAGAGGAGGAGAGGAGAAAAAAGGGGCATAGGAGGAGAGGAGGGGAAGGGGAGAAGAGGAGAGGAGGAGAAGAGGAGAAGGAGAGACGAAGGGGAGGGGAGACGAGATAAAGTTGGGAAGGGGAAAAGAAGAAGAGGGGACGGCGAGAGGATGAGAGAAAAGGAGAAAAAGGGGCACAGAGGAGAGAAGGAAAGGAGAGAAAATGAGAAGAAGGGGAAAGGAGAGGCGGAAGAGAAGAAGAGGAGGGGCGATTCTGCGAGTAACGAATAGAATAAACGTGAAATTGTGTGTTTTCTTGCTTTGTACGCTTGCATGGCGGCGGCACACATAGCGGAGGTGAAGGCAGGAAAACATTGGTTTCCCGCTAATAGTCACGTACACGCGCTACAGAGAGAGAGAGAGAGAGAGGGGGGAGAGAAGAGAGAGAGAGAGAGAGCGAGAGAGNCGTGCGTGCGTGCGTGCGTGCGTTGTTCGTGCGTGCGTTCGTGCGTGCGTGCGTGCGTGCGTGCGTTTGTTCGTGCGTGCGTGCGTGCGTGCGTGCGTACGTGCGTGCGTTCGTTGGGGTGTGGGTGGGCTGGTACGTGTGAGCGTGCGTGCGTGTGTGCGTGCTTGCTTGCTTGCGTGCATGCATGCGTGCGTGTGTGCGTGCGTTTGTTCGTGAGAGTGCGCGTGCGTTCGTCGTTCTTACGTGCGTGTGTGCGTGCGTGTGTGCGTGCATGTGTGCGTGAGAGTGCGCGTGCGTTCGTC
>NW_014583647.1:2755-3508 GCF_000485595.1 Priapulus caudatus
AGAGAGGGGGGAGAAAGAGAGAGAGAGAGAGAGCGTGAGAGAAAGAGGGAGGGAGAGAGAGAGAGAGAGACAGAGAGAAATAGAAAGAGAGAGAGATAGGGAGAGATGGAGAGAGGGGGTGCGACAATGACGATGATGATGGTAATGACGATGACGATGACGACAACCATGCAGACGACGACAATGGTAACGGTAACGATGGTAAAAACGACGATTGTAATGACGACAACGATGACGATGACGCTGACGATGCCGCTGACGATGACGTTGACGATTCTACTGACCTCAGCTGACGACTGACTCAACACGAAAACAGACAATCGACGAACGAACAACGTCAGGCAATTGTAACCGCTAAATACCTCAGCCAACCGAGATTGCTAGTCAATGAAAGACGGCAGCAAGCGCGAAGAGTACCATGAAAGACACACTCGCGTGTGCTTCCCCCCTTCCTCCCTCCCTTCTTCTTCTTCTAATTCACCTGTAAAGTGCAGCTCGTGTGTTGGCGTTCTTGCCCCTGGTTGACATTGTGAGGGTGGCGGGGAGCCGGGACAAATCTGTTTTGTTACTGTAAGAAAGGCAACCGTGTGGATCGCTTTACATCGAGAGAGCGATGTTGTGTTGACACTGCCGCGTTATCAGGTGCAAGACTGCATGGCTCTCTTGCTCTCTCTCTCTCTCTCTCTCTCTCTCTCTCTCTCTCTCTCTCTCTCACACACACACACACAGTCACCCACACAGTACAATACACGC
>NW_014583647.1:5204-5661 GCF_000485595.1 Priapulus caudatus
GTGTGTGTGTGTGTGTGTGTGTGTGTGTGAGAGAGAGAGAGAGAGAGAGGGAGAGAGAAAGGGGGGGGGAGCGCAGCAGGGGAGGTGACGGCGTGTTAATGGCTACAAGGTGAAACTATTCAGAGAAGTGTCAAGCCGCTTGCGGAGTCAATGCGAGCAAAGAGTGCCGCCCGACACTAGATCTGCCTCTCCTCTACGCGCTCCCTCTCCTCCCGCTCTCTCATACACTCACTCACACGCTCACACACACAGACACACACACACACACACACATACACACACACATGGGGTGGGCGCTCTCTCTCCTTCTCTCTCTCTCTCTCACTCTGCCTCCCTTGCTCTTTCTCTCTCTCACACTCTCTCTCGCCCTCTCTCTCTCTCACACTCTGCCTCCCTTGCTCTTTCTCTCTCTCTGTCGCGCGCGCTCTTTCTCTTTGCATCTCTCTCTCTCTCTCTC
>NW_014583648.1:0-1046 GCF_000485595.1 Priapulus caudatus
GTGTGTGTGTGTGTGTGTGTGTGTGTGTGTGTGTGTGTGTGTGTGTGTGTGTGTGTGTGTGTGTGTGCGTACGTGCGCGTGTGTGCGCGCGTGTGTGTATGTGTACGAGTGAGAGAGTGTGTGTGTGCGTGCAAATGTGCGTGGCCGTGTGTGTACATGTGTGTGTGTGCGCGCGGGCATGTGCGTGCGCGGGTGTATGTACGTATGAGAGTGCGTGTGCATGCGTGTGCGCGTCTGCGTGCGGTGTGTCGGATAAGGGGACAGTTCTCGTTAGTATAAGCGCGACACCAGCGCCTCCGACATCATTTGAAACGCCATTCCTCACAAGAAAAAAACGTTAACAAAAATTAACGGGGCCAATCACGATTCAAAAATTCCCGACACGCTGACCAACCCCCCCTGTAACCAACCTCTAACCTCTCTAAGTATACCGCTCACATCGCCGCCGCGCCGCCTAGTGGTGCGGGAGGTAATACCCCGTGATAACGTCAACGGGACGTGTCCGCTCGGGGCAACGTATCATTGTTTCCGCCGCCGCCGCCGTCGTCGCCGCTGTGCGCATTGTCTCCGGCCGCGGCTAGCGATTCACGTCACGACCGGCCGGCTATTTGCATACGTGCTCGCGCTTCTCTAACAGTAACAGTCGTGGTATTTGCTACAGCGGCCGACGGAGACGGGACGACGAGCAGACGATGTGTGTGTGTGTGTGTGTGTGTGTGTGTGCGTGCGTGTACCGTACATCCGCCTTGGCCGTGTGCATGCGTGTGCGCGTCTGCGTGCGGTGTGTCGGATAGAGGGACAGTTCTCGTTAGTATAAGCGCGACACCAGCGCCTCCGATATCATTTGAAACGCCATTCCTCACAAGAAAAAAACGTTAACAAAAATTAACGGGGCCAATCATGATTCAAAAATTCCCGACACGCTGACCCCCCCCCCCTGTAACCAACCTCTAACCTCTCTAAGTATACCGCTCACATCGCCGCCGCGCCTCCTAGTGGTGCGGGAGGAAATTCCCCGTGAAACCGTCATCGGCACGTGTCCGCTC
>NW_014583648.1:4947-5659 GCF_000485595.1 Priapulus caudatus
GTGTGTGTGTGTGTGTGTGTGTGTGTGTGTGGGGGGGGGGCGTGTGTGTGCGTGTGCGTGTGCGTGCGCGTGCGTGCGTGCGTGCGTGCGCGCGTGCGCGTGCGTGCGCGTGCGTGCGTGCATGCGTTCGTGTGTGCAACATATGAACTGATGAAGGTCGCTAGTGATACAGCTATGATCTCCCTACTGACCACAGTGCTGTCCGGCCCCTCCGGCCTATTGAGGGCAGCTGAGTGAATCATTCGGTGGGGAGGCGGTAATCGAATGAGCGCGTTCAGACGGACGGCTGTCTTGCCGATGATGCGGTCGAACGATGGAGAAATGTGTTCGTCCCACGTTCCTTCGTGTGAACGGGCTAGGGAGACGGTCAGGCATTAGTGTAGCCAGGGAGGGAGAGAGAGGAGAGAGAGGAGAGAAAGGAGAAAGAGAGGAGAGAGAGAGAGAAAGGGGTGAGAGGGAGAGACAGAAGACAGAGATAGAGAGAGAGCGAGAGAGAGAAAGAGAGAGAGAAAGAGTGAGAATGGGGAGTGATAGGGAGAGACTGCCAGTGAGAGGGAGAGACCCGCAGAGAGAGAGAGAGAGAGAGAAAAGGGGGTGGAGCGTGGAAGAGCAAGAGAAATGGACAGAGATAGGAAAGAAAAGGAGAGTAGGGAAGTGAGTGAGACACGGAGAGAGAGAGAGAGAGAGAGAGAGAGAGAGAGAGAGAGAGAGA
>NW_014583649.1:0-3311 GCF_000485595.1 Priapulus caudatus
TCTCTCTCTCTCTCTCTCTCTCTCTCTCTTTCTTCTCTCTCACTCTCTCTCTCTCTCTCTCTCTCTCACTCTCTCTCTCTCTCACTCGTCTCTTTCCTCCTCTCACTTCCCTTCTCTCTCTTCCTTCCCCCTCTCTTCCCTCCTCTCTCTTATCCTCGTGATCTGTGTATCAGCTTACCGGCCCATGCGCTCTCGATCAGTTCCTATTTCTTCAGCATCATCAACAATTTGCTTCTGTAAACACAGCTAGTAGCTCCCAGTTGCCGATCGGACCGAGGAATCTTACCGGGGGGAGGGGTGGCAGGTGGCAGGAGGAGGGGATCGCGTGGATTCATCCTTCTTATTATCGATGGGAAGGGGAAAGGGAGAGGGGGAGGACCCTCGCTGAACGGACGAGGATGAACGAGAAGGTGACGCTGACGATGACGCTGCGTGCCGGTGACGCTGGCTCTGACGCAGACGCAGGTAGCGTCGCCCCTCTCCTCCTCCTCCTCCTCCTCCTCCTCCCGCTCCGGCATTCGTCGGTGCCTGTTTATTGTAGGGAGGCGAGATTGGGGTCATGACCCGGGCATGGTGGTGTTCCGGAGCTCGGGGGAAACCTGGGGAGGGAAGATGGGGAGGGGATGGGGAGGGAAATGATAGTAGAGAGAGCACTGAGAGAGCGTGACGAGAGTCGGAGAGAGGAGAGATTGAGATCAGATGGAATGAGAGAGATGCTTGATGGAGAGAGACGAGGAGAGGAGAGATGAGAGATGATGGGAGCCGTCGGATGAGGATGAGCAGAGGTGATGAAAGAAGATAGCAGAGAGATAGCAAAATGTAGAACGGAGTGAAACAGGAGGGTAAGCGAAACGATGCGAATGCTCGAGAAAAGAAAGAGAGGAGAGAATAGAGTGAAGTATGAGCAGTCGCGCGGCGCGTGTGGTGTGTGCTTGTGCGTGGATTGCAGATGTACGTGTGCCGTGACGTGTTGCTGTAGTACGTTGCGTGTCGCCGTGTGGCTCGGGCGCGGGGCCCCGTGCATGTGGTGCTGTGAACCCGTCAAACAACATGAGAGAAGCTGCTCCACCTCTCACGACAGCTGGACAGCGGTGTATACAAAAAGAGCTCAGATTATGTAAAAAAATCGCCATGATAGATAGACAGCCATAGGCATCGACCTCATTCATTGATTTGGCCTGCTGTTGCTGAGAGCTAGCTCCGTGTTCGTTAGTAGTCGACCTATCAGAAGACAACAACACCACTAGCATCTAAAGCTACTCGCTTGAAAGAGGGTTCTATGTCCCCCACGGGGTTACTGCCAGGCAACGTACCTTTCCACTGGTGTCCGGAGGTGGCCGTTGCGCCCCCATGTTTTACCGGTCGGATTTAGCTGGTAAACGTAGCCTGGTGTACGGGTTCCGGCATATAGCGGAACGTAACCCGTGATTACGGTCCGGTATATTAGCGGAACGTTGATCGCCTAGTGTACGGTCCGGTAGCGGAGCGTACCCTGGTGTACGGTCCTTGGCTGATAGGCCTTGAACGTACCCTGTGTCTACGTGGCCCGCGATATCTCAGCGGAACGTTCACCCTGTCGTGCGTCCCGGTATAGCGCTGAACTGTATCCCTTGTTGTACGGTCCGGTATAGCGGAAGCGTACCCTCAGGTACTATCTAAGTATGCCGGGGACGCTACCTCCGCCTAGCCTCCGCACTAACGAGTATAGGGGTCGCCTCGCCTGACTTCCCTAACTCTACCCTTAACCCTAACCCTAACTCCTAACTCCTAACCTAACCATATCAGCATAGTTAACCAGGGTACGTTCCCGGCAGCTATACCTGCGCCGCGGTACTAAGCCTTATGAGCGACACAGCCTTCAGTCAGACGATGCTTCGTATAATGTCATGTTTTCTCCTATATCCTCAATGTGTGTTACAGAGATGCAGGCATCTGCTATTAACTGTTTTATATCTGTATTGCATGTACATTCAAAATAGAAATAGTATAATATATACTAATATAATATACATAATACTTGATCTATAACTATTATGCAGCCATTCGCGCGCTGGAAATCGTACGGAAGAATCTGAGAACAATATATACATATTGTACAATATGTACATGTTGTTCTCAGGGAAGAACAGCAGTAATAGCAACGTCATCACGTAGCGTGTCCACGTCACGCCGCTTCAGTCAACTGATACCCTTTACTGTACGGCTTCTCCACAGCCTTGTGTGTATAAGAGATGCAAGCGTCTGCTATTACTGTTATTATATCTTTGTTGTATGTAATTCAAATGCAAATACATGTACGGAAGACGGTCTTTTTCATAGAGAAAAAATCTGGTAGATATATATACTATTTCGCGCGGAAAAGCGTACGAAGAACAGCAGTAATAACAACGTCATCACTTTGTGTGTTCACATCACGCTGATTAGTTGCTGGCGTTGTTTGTTTGTTTTTTGTTGTTTGTGGTTTTCTTTTGTTGTTTTGTTTGTTTTGTTCGAAAAATTTATCGTTTACGTGCAAGAATAATCTTTCGTTACGTGCAACTTCCAAAGTTAACTAAAACTTAAAAACTTAATAATAATAACTTAAAAATAAACTTAAATATTTCCCAAATGATTGGCACTTATGTACGTACATGTTTTTTCCGTAGACCCTTCTGTATGTAAAATCACTGTATCGTACTCCCTATTCTACTATTTTCCTTTGACAAATTCCGACATGCACGACCAAGGCGTACATCCGCCATTTTTTGTCATGGTAAAAGAGTCCGAAATGATTGACCCAGAATGTTTTTTTAAGTGCATTTTTTCGACAATAGAATGAAACTCCCTAGAGACCCAGAGGGAAAGAGCTGTGGAACGCATTTCGGATTTAGATTTTATTCGTTTTACGCCAATATTTCACGACGAAAAACTCGTTTCGTTGACAAGTCACTTTCACAGCTAGAGAGCAAGATGGACGGGTTGACGTCGCCAGCGACGGCAGCGCCACGCCTCGGCAATTACCGACAGGCTACTGACTACACTCATGATCACAACCTTTCAGAATTTCTCTCAAAATCTCTAGAATGGAACAGGAATGCGACCTCGTCACTCCGATGTTTTTTTGGCTGTATTTTTCTGGATAGATCGAGATCTAGAATGAAGATTTGAATAGCGTGGGGGCGGACGTGGGGGCGTGCCGCTAGCTTAACACATTGCACCATCAGCAGCAAGCATACTAACACACAGTAGCGAGATCGCTCGCATGATAAGTCTGTGTGTGTGTGTGTGTGTGTGTGTGTGTGTGTGTGTGTGTGTGTGTGTGTGTGTGTGTG
>NW_014583649.1:4923-5658 GCF_000485595.1 Priapulus caudatus
CTCACTCACGCTCCCTTATCCACAATCAGACGCAAAAACCTATGGTAACATCTCGCACATATCTTCTCATCTGGCTGAATATATGGAGTCGCAGTGGGGTTGCTATAGCAGTGATGGTGTTGACTCAATGACAGGCCGGGAGATGTAAGATGAAATCTTTACGTAAATGAATTGACAGAAGTTATCTGTCTTCAATCGCGTGAGAGATTCAACGGGGAGTGTTAGCGTGTATGCGAGAGAGAGAGAGGAGAGAGAGAGAGAGAGAGAGAGAGAGAGAGAGAGAGAGAGAGAGAGAGGAGAGAGAGAGANGAGAGAGAGAGGCAAATTCTTCTTCTTCTTCTTTTTCTTCGGAATTTCGTTGGAAAAATCACACGCGGGTTTGGTTTTCCATCACTAGATGGCGCTATTATTTACCGTTGATTCTGCCGGTAGGTAGCAGCACCTACAGCATTGTCGACGGATTGCGGTTGCGACTCAATATGTAATTAATAACGAGGTAATTAAGAGATAATAATTAATAATTAATTATGATGAGACGCTGATGACTAAGCCCGATAATTTTTTAATGATTATTTCTACGGGAGGATTACACGCACGCACGCACGCCCGCACGCACGCACCAACGCACGCACGCACGTACGCACGTAGGCACGCACGCACGCACGCTCGCATGTACACAAACACACATACACACACACACAAACACACATACACACACACACAAGCACACACACA
>NW_014583650.1:0-510 GCF_000485595.1 Priapulus caudatus
GGGAGAAAGAGAGGAGAGAGAGAGGGGCGGAAATATAGTGATATATATTACATATATATAATATATACTGAGGGAGGGAGAGAGCGGTAGCGAGAGGGAAAGAGAAGGGAAAGAAAGAGAGAGAGAAGGAAAAGGAGTGGTTAAGACAGGGGGAGGGAAAGAGACGGAGGGAGAAAGAGAGAAAAGAGAATGAAAAGGGCGAGAGCTATAGTGAGCAAGAGAGAGCGAGAGAGCTCGGGGCAGCTAATAAACAGTGATAAAGAAAAAAGAGAAAACTTTCGCGTGCGCGCACGAGAAAGAGAGAGAAGGAAAGAGAGAGAGAAGGAGAAGGAGTGGTTAAGACAGGGGGAGGGAAAGAGACGGAGGGAGAAAGAGAGAAAAGAGAATGAAAAGGGCGAGAGCTATAGTGAGCAAGAGAGAGAGAGAGCTCGGGGCAGATAAAGAAAACAGTGATAAAGAAAAAAGAGAAAACTTTCGCGCGCGCGCACAAGAAAGAGAGAGAAGGAAAGA
>NW_014583650.1:1629-4162 GCF_000485595.1 Priapulus caudatus
CTTTTAAAGTCCTGTGATAATACACGGCTGGAGATATTCTACCTGAATAGATTGTGTGCAATAACTCGCAACAGAGTGAGTGTTGTATATTTATCGAACAACGTTTCTGGTTTTCATACATTCTAATTCCACGCATATTCGTGCGCGCTATATTCTACTCAATTGAATTCTATGCAGTAACTCGCAATAGAGTGAGTTTATCGAACAACGTTTCTGGTTTTCATACATTCTAATTCCACGCATATTCTATATTCTATATTCTACATTCACTATATTCTACCGAATTCTACGTAGTAACTCGCCACGCAAAGTACGTTGTTAGATGTTTGTCGATGAAAGTTCCTGTTTTAAATATATTCTTATATATAGTTATATACGAACGCGTGACGTGCGATGTGTGTGTGTGTGTGTGTGTGTGTGTGTGTGTGTGTGTGGTGGTNGTCGTGTCGTGTGTGTGTGTGTGTGTGTGTGTGTGTGTGTGTGTGTGGGGTGGTGTGTGTGTGTGTGTGTGTGTGTGTGTGTGACGTGATGCGACTCGTTTTTTATCCGTAATTGCAAAATGCCATTAACGGGAATGCGGATTAAAAACTAAATAAAATGCGGATGTATCAAATAACTGGAGGCATTAATTATTGGTTTATTTTTATTTGATTAATAATCAATTGTTAACGAAATTATGATTTTATTATTTTATACTGGCGAAATGTACGATGTTTTCCGAACAAATATACACACGTATACATATACACACGTATACACATATATACACGTATACACATGCACAAGTATACATATATGCACGTATACACATGTATACACACGTATACATATATCCACGTATACACATATATACACGCATACACACGTATACACACGTATACATATACACACGTATACGTATACACACGTATACATATACACACGTATACACATACACACGTATACATATATCCATGTATACATACATATACACACATATACACACGTATACATATACACACGTATACACATATACACACGTATACACATATACACACGTATACACATGTATACATATATCCACGTATACACATATACACACGTATACATATACATACGTATACATATATCCACGTATATACATATACACGCATATACATATATACACACGTATACACATACACACGTATACATATACTAACGTATACACATACACGCATGCGTGTTACGCGCGTGCACCCGTCAACACATCAACCTTTCGCTCTCCTTTCCCTCTATTCCCCGCCTTTCCCTCCCTTTCCTCCTCCCGTGAACAATGAGGGATCTGTCGAGGAAGCCCGTCTGCTAGATTATGAACATGCCGACAAGCTCGTAAGACGCTGATGCCGAGGGAAAATATGTTTTGGGTTCTATGCTGCGAACGAACGCGGCTATTATTTAATATTAAGAAGGCGAAATGAAAATGAGATTAGCAATGTAGGAGGCTTGTTGTGTGTGTGGCAGCAGCGGCGACGAGCACAAGGGAGCGTAGACATCAAACAAAAGATAAAAATCTAATTTCGCGTGCCACGTTATGAAATGCGAAAGTTAGCAAGATTGCGATAGTATCTAGATTGTCTCATTATGCTAATATGTGTGCACGTATGTATATATGTAAGTATGTATGTATATATATATATATGTATATATGTATGTATATATATATATATATATATATCGTGCAAAACAACGCGCGGGAGAGAGAGTGGGGAGAGGAGAGAGAGACGAAGAAAGATCGGAGCAGCAGAGAGACAGAGAGATAAAATACACAAGTGACACATCAAGAGAGAAGAAGAAAGAAAGAGATAGAGAGTGAGCGCAAGAGAGAGAAAGAAAACGAGAGAGAGGGAGCGGGAGAGAGAGAGAGAAAGAGAGAGAACGAAAGAGAGAGGGAGGGGAAGACAAGAAGGAGATAGCAGCCAAGAAGGGATCGGCCAATCATGTTCAGACTATCGGGTTAACAATGACAAGGCCGCTCCTACAAACACACCACACCGCACGTACTCTAAGATCGTAAACCCGCGAAAAAACGCTCCTAATAATATACATTCATAATATAAGCGCGCCTGATAACGAATATGCAAATTAGTGTCCGATTTATGCTAAACACGCGCATCGCCTAATAGCATTACGTCGCGTCACATCACGCGCGTGCGCCGGTGCGGCCATCTGACGACCACAGTTGGAAGCAATTACCGTCTCGTTATATTACCGTCTTTTTTTGCATCTCTGTATTTCGTTAGCCGCGTGCTGCCCGGGGCGCGGGAACGATCTCTTGCTATGCGGCACGATGCGTGCGATTTCACATGCGGCGTTGGGGGCGTTTAATAACCCAAAGATCATAAACTAGTAACCAAACATACGCGCGTGAAACACATATACCCGCGTAATACACCCGCACACGCACGCACACACACACACACACACACACACACACACACACACACACACACACACACACACACACACACACACACACACACACACACACACACACACACACACACACACACAC
>NW_014583650.1:5190-5656 GCF_000485595.1 Priapulus caudatus
TATATATATATATATATATATATATATATATATATTATCGACGAACGTTTACACGCAAGCGCAATGGGGATGTAGACATTTGCCGTAATGTATACGGGTGGGGGAGGTTCCCAATAAGAGAACCATGTCTACCATGCTATACGGTCGAACGTTCGCTGGCATCTGGTACCATAGTCCTGAGCGGGATCAGAAGGCTTGGCAGGCGGGTCTCTGTGATCGAATCTAACTCGCTTGTTTTGTTTTAACCCGTAATCCATCGGGAGATAGATCGGAGCTAGTAGAATAATGGCAGTCCGGGACCACTTGCCTCCACGAGCTGTCCAGATGTAGAGAGTTCTACTGCTACTGCTGCTGCTGCTGCTGCGGGTAGTGGTGGTGGTGGTGGTGATGGCGGTGGCGGCGGCGGCGGCGGCGGCGGTGGCGGTGGCGGTGGCGGCGGCGGCGGTGGCGGCGGCGGCGACGGTGG
>NW_014583651.1:0-839 GCF_000485595.1 Priapulus caudatus
CTCTCTCTCTTCTTTCTACTTATTATAGTATATATATATATATATATATATATATATATATATATATATATCCTTACTATATACTATAGTACCCGTGCTGTCTCATGAGTGCTAGTTATCAGTTAAATCTACTGCTGGTGCTTTCCTCGCCTCTCCAACCAAACCCACCCCAGTCGCTCTCCTGTCTCTCTTCCGCACCTCTTCTCATCGCTCCCCTGTCTCTTCCTCTCCTGTCCTTTCCTGTCCTCTCCTCTCTTCTCCTANGTCGTGTGTGTCGTGTGTGTCGTGTGTGTGTGTGTGTCGTGCGTGCGTGCGCGCGCGTGTGTGTTGTGTGTGTGTGTGTGCGCGCGTCGCGCGCGCGTGTGTGTGTGTGTGTGTGTGTGTGTGTGTGTTTGTGTGTGCGTGCGCGCGCGTGTGCGTGTGTGTGCGTGTTTGACCTATCTGTTGATTCAGTACTCGTGCATACAGCCACCGGCTGCCAGGCAGCAGACAAATTGACTAGATATTAAGCTGTCAGCGTTACTTAGCACATCCCTCCTGCCTGCCTGCCTGCCAGCATTCCCTCTACCCCCCCAACCGCATACACGTATATAGCCGACATCAGCCACACTGCTCACTGCCGCTGCCTCGTCATCCGCTCTATCCATCCATCCCTTACTTACTGTGTACGCACTATAGTTCTCGTGCAGTCTCGCTTCACCTTCTCTCCTCTCATATATATATTATATAATATCAGGAGTTAATAAAGACAAATTTGACATAATAGAGACTATGGACTCTTGGATATTATTCTCTATTATGGACTCTATCTCTCTCATCTTTCTCTATTATGGACTATT
>NW_014583651.1:1608-3535 GCF_000485595.1 Priapulus caudatus
CCTCTCCTCTTCTCTCCTCTCCTCTTCTCTCCTCTCCTCTCCTCTCCTCTCCTCTCCTCTCTCTCCTCTCCTCTCCTCTCCTTCCTCTCTCCCTCCTCCTCTCCTCCCTCTTCCCTCCCTCTCCTCGCTCTCCTCGCCTCTCTCTCCTCTCCTCCTCCTCTCTCTCCTCTCTCTCCTCTCCTCTCTCTCTCCTCGCCTCTCCTCTCCTCTCCTCTCCTCTCCTCTCTCTCCTCTCCTCTTTCCTCTTCCTCTCCTCTCCTCTCCTTCCCCTCTCCTACTCCTCTCTCTCCTCTTCCTCTCCCTCTCCCTCTCCTCTCCTCCCTCTCCTCTCTTCTCCTTCGACCTCTCTGCCTCGCCTCTCACTCCTCCCTGCTCTTCTCCCCGTCCCTCCGCTTCTCTCTCCTCCCTCTCCTCTCCCTCTCCTTCTCCTCTCCGCTCCTCTCCTCCTCTCCCTCCTCTCCTCTCCTCTCCTCTCCTCTCCTCTCCCTCTCCTCTCTCTCCTGCTCCTGTCCTCTCCTCCCTCTCCTCTCATCACCTCTCCTCTCCTCTCCTCTCCTCCTCTCCTGCTCGTCCTCTCCTCTCTCCTCTCATCTCTTTTTTCTTCTCCTCTCCTCTCCTTTCCTCCCCTGCAGCTAGTATCTCCCCCTGCAAGCTGGTACCTTCCCCCTGCCAGCTAGGCTACCTCCCCGACACAGTACCTCCCCCCTACAGCTCAGTACCTCTCCCCTCCCCTGCCAACGAGTACCTCCCCTGCCCAGCTAGCTACCTCCCCCTCCATACAGCTATACCTCTCCCCTCCCGCTGCAGCTGATACCTCCCCTACAGCTAGTACCTCCCCTGCCAGCTGTACATCCCCATACAGCCCGAGTACCTCCCCTGCAGCTAGTACCTCCCCCTGCAGCTAGTACCTCCCCTGCAGCTAGTACCTCCCCTGCAGCTAGTACCTCCCCTACAGCTAGTACCTCCCCTGTAGCTATACCTCCCCTGCCCAGCTAGCTACCTCCCCTCAGCTAGCACCTCCCCTGCAGCTCAGCTACCTCCCTGCAGCCTAGTACCTCCCACTGCCAGCTATACCTCCCCTGCCAGCTAGTACCTCCCCTGCCAGCCCTAGTACCTCCCCTGCAGCTAGTACCTCCCCTGCAGCTAGTACCTCCCCTGCAGCTAGTACCTCCCCCTGCAGCTAGTACCTCCCTGCCCAAGCTTAGACCTCCCTTGCAAAGCTGAGTCCTTCCCCTGCCCAGCAGTACTTCCCCTGCAGCTCTAGACCTGCCCCTGCCACTAGTAACCGCCCCTGCACAGGCTACCTCTCCCTGCAGCTAGTACCTCCCCTGCAGCTAGTACCTCCCCTGCAGCTAGTACCTCCCCTGCAGCTAGTACCTCCCCTGCACTAGTACCTCCCCTGCCCAAGCGAATACCTCCCCCGCAGGTATACCTCCCCTGCAGCTAGTACCTCCCCTGCCCCCAGCTGAGTACCTCCATGCAGCTATACCGCCCTGCA
The DNA here is from genome assembly GCF_000485595.1 of Priapulus caudatus. Classification (NCBI taxonomy): domain Eukaryota; kingdom Metazoa; phylum Priapulida; class Priapulimorpha; order Priapulimorphida; family Priapulidae; genus Priapulus; species Priapulus caudatus. The sequence continues at coordinate 3,107 of NW_014583651.1, forward strand.
GCTAGTACCTCCCCTACAGCTAGTACCTCCCCCTGCACTATACCTCTCCCTTGCATTATACCTCCCCTGCAGCTAGTACCTCCCCTGCAGCTAGTACCTCCCCCTGCAGCTAATACCTCCCCCTCTTCTCCTCTCCTTTCCTTCCTCCTGTAGCTAGTTAGCTTGCACTTCAGCTCCGGCAATAAACACGCTAATCTGGCCTTCTCGTTTTCATTATGATCACGTCGTATTTGCATATGCAAATGAGATTGCCGCTCGCTGCTGCTGCCGCCGCCGCTGCTGCCGTCTCCGCCGCGTGCTGGGGGCTGAGTGGGTTGATGATAAAAGCCACAAGGGAGGAGGGTGGGAGGGAAAGAGGAGGGAGGGAGTGGGATGATGATAAAAGCCGCAAGAGAGGAGGGAGGGAGAGAGAGAGGAGGGAGGGATGGA
>NW_014583651.1:5076-5656 GCF_000485595.1 Priapulus caudatus
GTGCGTGTGTGTGTGTGCGTGCGTGCGTGTGTGTGTGCGTGCGTGCGTGCGTGCGTGCGTGCGTGCGTGCGTGTGTGTGTGCGCGCGTGTGCGTGCGTGTGTGAGTGTATGTGCGTGCGACTAGATGTACCTCTTTTATCGTACAAACAAACGACCTGTTAGCGACATCGGCAGCCTTCACCCGCGGTCAAATTTAACTGCACTGTCGCTCAGAGATAAACTCTAATATATGACGCGAAAGAAATGGCAGAAAGAGGAGGTAGAGTTGCTGCACGCAGCACGAGTCCGTCTATGAACTAACGACCATTTAGACGGGCACCGTGATTCGTTAAGACGCGCTGTTAGCTCGATAACCGGGATGTGTAGAGTCAGTCTGTGTCAATTGTCATCAATTGTTGTTCTCCTGCGGCGGTGAGATATAAAGTGTTACAAATGATGCGCCAGGCAGACGGACGTGTCGGTGCGGCAGCGGCACGCACACGTGCGTCTGCTAACTACTACCAACTATTCACAATGTGGGAAAGAAAAGCTTGATAGATAGATAGATAGATAGATAGATAGATAGATAGATAGATAGATA
>NW_014583652.1:0-632 GCF_000485595.1 Priapulus caudatus
GCACGCACTGACGCATGCACAGAGAGAGCGAAAGAAAGAGAGAGAGGGGGGAGAGAGCGAGCAAGAGAGAGAACTGCAGACAAAGAGAGAAAGACACGAACAGAAAGATAGACAGAAATAGACGGGGGAGAGAGGGTTGCACGGAGGGCAGGAGTGAGAGGGAGACTGAGAGGGAGAGAAGGGGGAAAAGGGAGTGAGAGAGAGGGAGAGGGAGTGTGTGTGAGTGAGCGAGCAGAGAAAAAGAGATGAAATGAAACACGAACGCACGCACTCACGCATGCAGATAGAGAAAGAGAGAGTATGCACGTACGCACTGACATATGCAGAGAGAGATCGAGAGAGTGAGAGTGAGAGCGAGAGAGAGAGAGCAAGAGAGAGAAAGGGAGAGAAATACAGACAAAGAAAGAAAGACACGGACAGAGCAACAGACAGAACCGACGAGATGGGGGACAGAGGCAGAGCGAGTGGGGGAGGGCAGGAGTGACAGGGAAAAGAAGATGGAGCGGGAGAGAAAGGGGGTGGAGTCACACATGCAGAAAGAACGAGAGTGAGAGATCTATAGAGAAGAGAGAGATGAGTGAGAGAGAAGAGTGAGAGATCTATAGAGAAAGAGAGAGAGAGAGAGAGAGAGA
>NW_014583652.1:1089-1806 GCF_000485595.1 Priapulus caudatus
CTCTCTCTCTCTCTCTCTCTCTCTCTCTCTCTCTTCTCTCTCTCTCTCTCTCTCTCTCTCTCTCTCTCTCTTCTCGTCTGTTTCGCGCTCTCTCTCTCTTCCTCTCTCTCCTCCCCTGTCTCTCCCGCTCTTACTTGCGGTCTTCTTTCTCATTCCTATCTCATCGCTTCTCGCTCTCAATTCTGTTTCTCTCTTTTTATCTCGTGCTCTCTCTCTCCACATCCCCTCTCTTTCTCTCTCGCCCTCTTTCTCCCCTACCTCTCCCTCTATTCCCTACCTTCTCCTTTTCTTTTAACAGCATGTCCCTCGCACCCTGTTCCCATTTTCTCTCTTCGCCCTCTCATTCCCCCTCTCTTTCTCCGCCCCTTCTCTCTCCTATCCACCCTTCCATTCGCATTCTCTCCCATTCATCTCACGCATTTTGTTTCTTCCCTCTCGTCTTTTTTCTTTCTCCTTCTCTCTCTTCTTCTCCCCCAACTCCCTCCCTCACCACTAGTGTCTAGCCCGGTTTCTCGGTTTCCCTCTATCGCCCATCTCCCTCCTCAGTCCCCCTTCTCTTTGCTCTCGCTCTTTCCCTTCTCGTTCTGTTTTTGTTGTGTGTATTTCTCATCTGCCGCTCGATCTTCCCATGCCGTTCTTACTCTCCCCCCCCTCTCTCTCTCTCTCTCTCTCTCTCTCTCTCTCTCTCTCTCTCTCTCTCTCTTTTCTCTCTCTCTC
>NW_014583652.1:6398-6744 GCF_000485595.1 Priapulus caudatus
TCTCTCTCTCTCTCTCTCTCTCTCTCTCTCTCTCTCTCTCTCTCTCTCTCTTTCGCGAACGCTCAATCCCTCTCAGCTCTCGTCTCCCATCTATCACATGACCTCATTCGCTCTTCTCCCCCTTTATACCCCTCTCCCTCATTTTGTCGCTCCTTATCTCTTGCGCTAAATTTCTCGTCATTCTCACTTCTCACTCTTTCTTGCGCACGTACTCTCCCCCTACATCTTTCCCTCCATTCCCCTCTCTCCCTTCATCTCTCTCTCTCTCTCTTTCTCACACTCTCTCATTCTCTTTCCCTCCGTCTACTCCCCCCTCTCTTCCTCCCATCCCCCTCTCCCCTTCATC
>NW_014583653.1:0-453 GCF_000485595.1 Priapulus caudatus
TTACTAACATGTATCTCATTGTTAACTCTTTTCCTCCCCCTTACTAACATGTATCTCATTGTTAACTCTTTTCCTCCCCCTTACTAACATGTATCTCATTGTTAACTCTTTACCTCCTCCTTACTAGAAGCTATCTTTCATTGTTAACCCTTTACCTCTCCCTTACTAGAAGCTATCTTTCATTGTTAACCCTTTCCCTCCTTACTAACATGTATCTCATTGTTAACTCTTTCCCTCCTCCTTACTAACATGTATCTCATTGTTAACTCTTTACCTCCTCCTTACTAGCAGCTATCTTTCATTGTTAACTCTTTACCTCCTCCTTACTGACATGTATCTCATTGTTAACCCTTTACCTCCTCCTTACTAACATGTATCTCATTGTTAACTCTTTACCTCCTCCTTACTAGCAGCTATCTTTCATTGGTAACTCTTTCCCTCCTCCTTACTAAC
>NW_014583653.1:4818-5655 GCF_000485595.1 Priapulus caudatus
TCATTGTTAATCTATTTCCTTCCAACTATCTTCCTTCATTTATGGGAAAAATTATTTGTTTAAATTACAAATGCACATACATGTCCGTGTAGCAGCATGGGACATGCATATAATATAATACAATATAATATAATATGAGATAAGATGGTGTATTGTAATATAATATAGTATAATATAATATATGGTATAATATAATATATGCTATAATACAATATAATAGTTCTTAATTAAGTCCATGGCATGGATATCCAGAGGTCAGTGTCCTCCTTGTTTACCTTGTCCTTGAATTGTCCTTCACCTTGCTTTTACCTCCTTACTGGGCGCTATCTGTCCTTCACCTTGCTTTTACCTCCTTACTGGGCGCTATCTGTCCTTCACCTTGCTTTTACCTCCTTACTGGGCGCTATCTGTCCTTCACCTTGCTTTTACCTCCTTACTGGGCGCTATCTGTCCTTCACCTTGCTTTTACCTCCTTACTGGGCGCTATCTGTCCTTCACCTCTCCATGTTTCTTATTTTAACCATTTACCTCCTTACTAGCAGCTATCTTTCATTGTTAACTCTTTCCTCCTCCTTACTAACATGTATCTCATTGTTAACCCTTTCCCTCCTCCTTACTAGCATGTATCTTATTGTTAACCCTTTCCCTCCTTCTTACTAACATGTATCTCATTGTTAACTCTTTCCCTCCTTACTGACATGTATCTCATTGTTAACCCTTTCCCTCCTCCTTACTGACATGTATCTCATTGTTAACCCTTTCCCTCCTCCTTACTAACATGTATCTCATTGTTAACTCTTTCCCTCCTTACTGACATGTATCTCATTGTTAACCCTT
>NW_014583654.1:0-401 GCF_000485595.1 Priapulus caudatus
TACTATGTACAACGTACTACGTACTATGTACTATGTACTATGTACAACGTAATACGTACTATGTACTATGCACTAGGTACTATGTACTATGTACTATGTACTATCTACAACGTAATACGTACTATGTACTATGTACTATGAACTATGTACTTCGTACTATATAGTATGTACTATGTACTATTTACTATGTACTACGTACTACCTACTATGTACTATGTACTATATACAATGTGCTATGTACTATGTACAATGTACTATGTACTATGTACTATGTACAACGTACTACGTACTATGTACTATGTACTATGTACAACGTAATACGTACTATGTACTATGCACTAGGTACTATGTACTATGTACTATGTACTATCTACAACGTAATACGTACTATAGTACTACGT
>NW_014583654.1:2930-3187 GCF_000485595.1 Priapulus caudatus
ATGTAGTATGAACTACGTACTATGTACTATGCACTATGCACTATGCACTATGTACTACGTACTACGTACTATGTACTACGTACTATGTACTACGTATTATGTACTACGTACTATGTAATATGTACTATGTACTATGTACTACGTACAACGTACTGTGTACTACGTACTAAGTACTACGTACTACGTACTATGTACTACGTACTAAGTACTACGTACTACGTACTATGCACTAAGTACTATGTACTATGTACTACGTA
>NW_014583654.1:4810-5903 GCF_000485595.1 Priapulus caudatus
GTACTATGTACTATGTACTATGTACAATGTACTATGTACTATGTACAATGTACTACGTACTACGTACTATTTAATATGTGCTATGTACTATGTACTACGTACTACGTACTATGTACTACATACTATGTACTATGCACTATGTACTATGCACTATGTACTATGCACTATGTACTATGTACTATGTACTATGTACTACGTACTATGTACTATGTATTATGTACTATGTACTATGTACTATGTACATGTACTATGTACTATGTACTATGTACTACGTACTATGTACTATGTACTACGTACCATGTACTACGTACTATGTACTAAGTACTATGTACTATGCACTATGTGCTATGCACTATGTACTATGTACTATGTTCTACGTACTATGTACTACGTACTATGTACTACTAGTACATAGTACGTAGTACGTAATACATAGTACGTAGTACTGTACTATGTACTACGTACTATGTACTACGTACTATGTACTACGTACTATGTAGTATGAACTACGTACTATGTACTATGCACTATGCACTATGCACTATGTACTACGTACTATGTACTATGTACTATGCACTATGCACTATGCACTATGTACTACGTACTATGTACTATGTAGTATGTACTGCGTACTACGCATTATGTACTACGTACTATGTACTATGTACTATGTACTATGTACTTTGTACTATGTACTATGTACTACGTACTATGTACTACGTACTATGTACTACGTACTATGTACTACGTACTATGTACTTNTTACGTAGTACATAGTAATGTACATAGTGCATAGTACACATTGCATAGTACACATTGCGTAGTACATAGTACGTAGTACATAGTACGTAGTACATAGTGCATAGTGCATAGTGCATAGTACATAGTACGTAGTTCATACTACATAGTATGCAGTACATAGTACGTAGTACATAGTACGTTTTACATAGTACGTAGTACATAGTACGTAGTACATAGTACGCAGTACATAGTACATAGTGCATAGTACGTAGAACATAGTACATAGTACGTAGTTCATACTACATAGTACTTAGTACATAGTACGTAGTACATAGTACGTAGTACATAGTAC
>NW_014583654.1:6413-7188 GCF_000485595.1 Priapulus caudatus
TTATGTACTATGTACTATGTACTATGTACTATGTTCTACGTACTATGTACTATTTACTATGTACTACGTACTAAGTACTACGTACTACGTACTATGTACTACGTACTATGTACTATGTACTACGTACTATGTACTACGTACTATGTACTACGTACTATGTAGTATGAACTACGTACTATGTACTATGCACTATGCACTACGTACTATGTACTACGTACTACGTACTATGTACTACGTACTATGTACTATGTACTACGTACTATGTAATACGTACTATGTACTACGTACTATGTAGTATGAACTACGTATTATGTACTATGCACTATGCACTATGCACTACGTACTACGTACTACGTACTACGTACTACGTACTATGCACTATTTACTATGCACTATGTACTATGTACTATGTACTACGTACTATGTACAATACGTACTACATAGTACGTAGTACATAGTACGTAGTACATAGTACGTAGTACACTATGTACTACGTACATAGTACGTAGTACATAGTACATAGTACGTAGTACATAGTGCATAGTGCATAGTGCATAGTACATAGTACGTAGTTCATACTACATAGTACGTAGTACATAGTACGTAGTACATAGTGACATAGTACGTAGTACATAGTACATAGTACATAGTACGTAGTTCATACTACTACGTACTATGTAGTATGAACTACGTACTACGTAGTACATAGTACGTAGTACATAGTACATAGTACATAGTACATAGTACGTACTACATAGTACGTACTATGTAGTAT
>NW_014583654.1:8175-8585 GCF_000485595.1 Priapulus caudatus
ACATAGTACGTAGTACATAGTACGTAGTACATAGTACGTAGTACATAGTACGTAGTACATAGTACGTAGTACATAGTACATAGTACGTAGTACATAGTACATAGTACGTAATACGTAATACGTAGTACATAGTACATAGTACATAGTACATACTATATAGTACGTAGTACATAGTACGTAGTACATAGTACATAGTACGTAGTACATAGTACGTAGTACATAGTACATAGTACGTAATACGTAATACGTAGTACATAGTACATAGTACATAGTACATACTATATAGTACGTAGTACATAGTACGTAGTACATAGTACGTAGTACATAGTACATAGTACGTAGTACATAGTACATAGTACGTAGTACATAGTACATAGTACGTAGTACATAGTACATAGTACGTAGTACGT
>NW_014583655.1:0-551 GCF_000485595.1 Priapulus caudatus
CACGCACGTACGCACGCACGCACGCCTGTGCACACGCACGCACGCCTGTGCACACGCACACACGCACGCACGCACGCATGCACGTCCGCATACACCGTCACGCATGCACGCACGCATGCACGCACGCACGAACGCACGCACGTATGCACGAACGCACGCATGCACGCACGCATGCACGCACCACGCACGCACGCACGCACGCACGTCCGCATACACGGTCACGCACGCACGCTCGCACGCATGCACGCATGTACGCACGCAAACATGAATACGCGGCCACGCCCGTGCGCGCACGCATGACGCATACACGCACGCACGCAAATACGCGTGCATGCCCGTATGCACGCAAAAGTGCAAGCGCGCACGCAAGCAAGCAAGCAAGCGCGCTGACACGTGCGCACGCACAGCGCCGTACGCACGCACACACATGTGAGCACGCATGCATGCGCGCAAGCATAACAATAGGAACACACGCACACACACGCACGCACAGATCACGCAAGCACGCACGCACGCACGCACGCATACACATGCGCACGCACACACGCACA
>NW_014583655.1:3521-5654 GCF_000485595.1 Priapulus caudatus
GAGAGAGCGCGAGAGAGAAAGAGAAGAGAGTAGGACAGAGAGAGGAGAGAGAGAGCCGAGGAGACCAGCAGAGAGACGAGAGAGAGAGAGGAGGAGAGAGAGAGAGAGGGGGGAACGAGAGAGAGAGAGAGAAGATGAGAGCGAGAGGGGAGAGAGGAGAGAGAGAGCGAGAGAGAGAAGAGAAGCGAGAGAGAGAAGAGCAAGAGAGATAGAGAAGAAGAGCGAGAGAGAGAAGAGAGGAGAGAGAGATCGAGAGAGAGAGCGAGAGAGAGATAGAGAGAAGAGCGAAGAGAGAGAGAGAGAGAGAGAGAGAGAGAGACGAGAAGAGAGAGAGCCGAGAGAGAGAGAGTGAGGCGTGTGTCTAGCATCGTGAACACGCCGCACGCGGGCGTCAGGACTCGGTGGTGGGCACGCACTAGTGGTCAGTGCATCTACGCATCCTGATCTATTGTACGGGTGTCTCTCTGCTACATATATGTGTGTGGCTGACGAGCGAACAGCTGGGCACTCTATCAGATTTACTCCACTCTTAAATCCCAGTCAGTGGGAGCCGGAATACAAGTGGCGTCCAATGTGGGTCAAGGAATACGTGATCGGTGGCGTCTGTTGTGTGTGTGTGTGGTGTGTGTGTTGTGTGGTGTGGTGTGTGTGCGGCGACAAGCGCGTGTGATTGGTGTGTGTGTGTGTCGTGTGTTGTGTGTGATGTGTGTGTGTGTGTGCGCGGCGGCGGTGTGTGGTGTGTGTGTGTATGTGTGTGTGTGTGTGTGTGTGTGTTTGTATGTGTGTATGTGTGTGTGTGTGTGTAAGTGTGTGTGTGCTGTGGTGCGTGTGGTGTGTAGAGGTGTATGGTATCAAGAGCGTATATAAGATAGACGCCCTTCTTGATGGTATCCTACCTGCAAACACGCATATACATATACATATACATATATCATATACATCTCACATATTACATATACATATACAGTATACATACTACATATACATATACATATACATATTGATACATATACATATACATATACATATACATATGACAATATACCATATACATATATCTATACATATACATCATACATATACATATACATATGAGCATATACATTACACTATACATATCATGATACATATATCATATACATATACATATATACGCGTCGGTGATCACCAACGGTACAATGTGCACGACACAAGTCGCATTGCGCTATATATATCCGTAATATACTATATATACTACCATGGAACTAAATGAAGCTCATATTTGTATACTGCATTTTTATTTTTATCGAAATCAAGTTATCGTACGACAAAAACTGTTAAGTGAATACGTGTCAAAACTCCTTTGTCTTCTTAACTCTTGATATAATATATTATTATCCTATATAGTATATATATATATACAGTATATATATATATATTAATATATATATACTATTATATTATACATCAACCAATGCCATAATAGATAAATGGACGAATTATATGGACTCTGATATAGTTATCCTGTTGTGTTGTGTGTGTGTGGGTGTCTTTCGCTGTGTGTGTGTGTGTGTGTTGTGTGTTGTGTGTGATGTTGTGATGTGTGGTGCGTGCGTGCGCGCGCGCGTGCATGTGTGTGCGTGTGCGTGCGCGTGTGTGTGTGCGTGCGCGCGTGTGTGTGTATGTGCGTATGCGTGGGGAGGTGGAGTAGGGCGAGCGCGTTTCTTCTTTTGCTTAAAACTTTTCTTTCTTCGCAACTATAACTGGGCCGGAACGCCGGCGAAGTATTGGCGCCAAAACTCACAAGACGCTACAGAACAAAGACATGCCGCCGCCCGTGGCGGTCTCTAGCGTGACCTAGCGTAGATGCTTGCATTTCTTAGTGAGGCCTTATGATCCTGATCTGACAGGCACCGTACTACGCTGTGAGAGAGAGGGGGGAGAGGGGGGAGAGGGGGGAGAGTGAGAGAGGGGGAGATGGGAGAGAGGGGGAGAGGGGGAGAGTGAGAGAGGGGGAGATGGGAGAGAAGGGGAAACGCAGCAGCAGCAACAGCACCTTCTCCATCACCAACAGCATCATCATCATCATCATCATCATCATCATCATCATCATCATCGTTATCATCGGCAGCAGCAGCAGCAGCAGCAGCAGCA
>NW_014583656.1:0-370 GCF_000485595.1 Priapulus caudatus
ACATAGATACATACATACGAACTCAAATATATATTAGATAATATATTAATCACACTTGCCATTAAAACTGTTTAATTACCGGACAACGACAGAATCAGGAGCAAGATAACAAGCCACATACATAAATATTATCTCCGATAATACAAAACAACGTTAATGCAAACTGATAATTCCATGAGATCAAGATAAAAACATTACACTAGATATCATCTCACTCCTCGCACGACGAGACGTCTTCGATCGTCGTTGAGATTTATAAGCATATAAAGAGCATATAAAAGCATATAAAGAGGACATAAAACCATATAAAGAGCACATAAAACCATATAAAGAGCACATAAAACCATATAAAGAGCACATAAAAGCATAT
>NW_014583656.1:4244-5652 GCF_000485595.1 Priapulus caudatus
CTAGAGACAGAGAGAGAAAGCGAGAGAGGCAGAGAGAGGGTGAGAGCGTAGAGACACAGAGAGAAGGTGAGAGAGACAGAGAGAGGGTGAGAGCCTAGAGACAGAGAGAGAAAGTGAGAGAGACAGAGAGAGGGTGAGAGCCTAGAACACAGAGAGAGAAAGCGAGAGAGACAGAGAGAGGGTGAGAGCATAGAGACAGAGAGAGAAAGCGAGAGAGACAGAGAGAGGGTTAGAGCCTAGAGACAGAGAGAGACAGAGAGAGGGTGAGAGCCTAGACACAGAGAGAGAAAGCGAGAGAGACAGAGAGAGGGTGAGAGCCTAGAGACAGAGAGAGAAAGCGAGAGAGGCAGAGAGAGCGTAGAGACACACAGAGAGAGAGTCTCCCTCCTGCGATGTCTCCCTCCATCTTACCTCATGCTCCACTCCGTCGACATGGAGACTGCCGCACTCCCAGTCGTCGATGACGGCGCGGGCCGTCAGCTGATGCAGCACGAGTCCTCTTGTCGTCGCCAACGCTGACGTAGACACCACCGTCGACACCTCCCTGCCTCCGACGCGCGCGCGAAGCATCGCCTAGCAACGCAGAAGGGATGCGACGGTTACCTAGCAACCATGTGTCGGCGCAGCGTCGCCTAGCAACGCAGAAGGGATGCGACGGTTACCTGGCGACTGTGTCGGCGCAGCATCGCCTAGCAACACAGAAGGAACGCGTTGGTTACTTAGTGACCCTGTATCCAATGCGAGCGTGCAGTATGTCGTATTGCACATGACACATGGCGGGTGGCGACAGATGAAAGAACAGCCATCACAGCTGATACATGGGGGTAAAGACAGATGAAAGAACAGCCATCATAGCTGATACACGAGTGTGAAGACAGATGAAAGAACAGCCATCACAGCTGACACGTGGGGTGATGACAGATGAAAGAACAGCCATCATAGCTGACACGTGGGGGTGAAGACAGATGAAAGAACAGCCATCACAGCTGACACGTGGGGTGAAGACAGATGAAAGAACAGCCATCACAGCTGACACGTGGGAGTGAGACAGCAATTGAACAGCCATCAACGATACCAAGGACATCTCACCATCGTGCAGTTTGGCACAAAGCCGTAGACAACCAGTCTGCTGCCATTGAACAGACAGCGAATCTGATTGGGTGCCTGTACGACGGGGGGCGTGTCTTCGTCAAACTGCAACCAATCAATGGAGATGGACGACAGGCAGGGTTGACACGCCTTGCTGATCAGAGATGTAACCTGGAAGTCACAGAAAGCAATAGATGAGAGAGGTCCCGCTTGCTGCAGTTACATACATAATACCTACATCTGTTTGTATCATAAATAAAGAAATAAAGAAAGAAATAAATATAGATATGTATATATATATATATATATTTATAGGCAG
>NW_014583657.1:0-5652 GCF_000485595.1 Priapulus caudatus
TGAAACAAGTCAATAAAATCGGCGGGGACGTGGCATTTCATGACGGGCAAAGCAGCCGGGAGAATAAAGCGTAAATTGTAAACACGTATGTTTCCGGTTTACATCTCGATTGGGCTGCATCGCACACTGCGATGGCAAAAAAATACGCGGAGCAAATGGCTGAAAATACTCGCGCGAATTGCGATGCGATACCGGGAAAATTATTCCCTGGACAGTAACAACACATCATCATGCATACTGCCTGCTGTCTGCACACCAGCCTGCTGCCCCCTACACACGACAGTAACACAACATCATGATGACTGCTGCGTCTGCACCCCCCCCCCCCCCCCCCCCCCCCCCCCCCCCCCCCCCCCCCCCCCCCCCCCATCAGCCAGCCTGCTTGCCCACTATCACACGACTAACAACAACAACATGATGCGGCTGCTGTCTGCACCACAGCCTGCTGCCCCCACTACACACGACAGTAACAACAAAAACATAATGATGACTGCTGCTGTCGCACCACAGTCCTGCTTGCCCACCTACACCACGACAGTAACAACAACAACATCTGATGCTCTGCTGTCTGCACCACCAGCCTGCTGCCCCTACACACACAGGTAACAACAACATGATGACTGCTGCTGTCTGCACCACAGCCTGCTGCCCACCGACACACGACAGTCAATGACAACACATATGATGACTGCTGCGTCTGCACCACCAGCGCTGCTGCCACCGTACACCACGACAGTACAACAACATCATTAGATGCTGCTGCTGTCTGCCACCACCAGCCTGCTACACCACCTTACACCCGACAGTAACAACAACATCATGATGACTGCTGACCTGCCTGTTCTGCACCACAGCCTGCTACCCACCTACACACACGACAGTAACAACAAACATCATGATGACTGCTGCTGCTGTCTGCACCACCAGCTTGCTACCACCTACACACCGACAGTTAACAAAACATTCATGTGACTGACTGCTGCTGTCTGCACCACCAGGCCTGCTGCCCACCTCACCACCGACGACACAAGGGCGGCAGGAGTGGCGGTATCACCGCCTGCGGCCCACACACAGCCACCGGCCAGCGCAATGCCCGGGAACAATTTCCAGCCCAGAAAATTTGCATAGCGAATGGGTGCGATACAAAATACATGTGCATAGCAGATTGGATAATTTGTTATAGCATGTTCAGACAAATCACAGTGCAAAGTTTACACCGCAGGTGCATGCTTGGCGTTGTTATCGCCTTGTCGGCCTGTGACAGGCACAGCCTAGTTAGCCTAGGACACAACTAGCATTCTTGTACGCTGCCCGGCAGGCGTTAAACAGCTGTGCGAGCTTGACACGCGCCGCTCGCCCAATGCTCGAGTGAAAATAATAATCCCGCGGGCGGGGGTGAAAGCTAAAGCTGACTCCGCCATGTGGCAAGTAAATAAATTGTCTAAAACTTTAATCAAATGTATGGTTCCTTACGTTATATATCCAAAATTGAATGAAATACGAGTTTCTAGCCGGATTGTGAATGTTAGAAGGGCAGCGCCTATCGACTCCTCTACCACGACATCACAATCCTCACTTTATATATCAGAACGTCGCCGAAGAAGCAGCCGCGAGAGCGTGCAGCGCCAGCACAGCGTGGCTGTGTATACGTGGCCTGGGGCGGCATACTTGATTGATGTACGGGGAGGGGGGGGAGTGAGAATTGTTTAAAAGTCACGCTGGCCTTGGTGTTAACAAGTCATAAAATCGGCGTAACGTGGCCCATTTCATTGGACGCGGGCAAAGCCAGCCGAGAATAAAAGGTAAATTGAACACGTATGTTTCCGGTATTACATCTCGCAGGGGCTGCTATCGCACAACTGCGTTCATAAAAAAATATGCGTAGCAAATGCGCTGAAAATACATCGCGAATTGCGATGCGATACCGCGGAAAATTATTCCTGCGACAGAACAACAACATCATCATGATGACTGCTGTGTCTGCACCACAGCTGCTGCCACCTACACACGAACAGTAAACAACGAACATCTGATGACTGCCTGCCGGTCTGCACCCGACCAGCCTGCCTGCCCACCTACACACCGACAGTAACATAACAACAACATGATTGACTGCTGTGTCCTGCAACACCAGCCTGATGCCACCTACCACCACCGACATAACACAACAAATCATGATGACTGCTGGCTGTCGGCCCACACCAGCCTGCTGTCCCACCTACACCACGACAGTAACAACAACAAACATGATGACTGCTGCTTGTCTATGCACACCAGCCTGCTGGCCCACCTACACACCGACAGTAACAAACAACATGATGACTGTTGCTGCTCTAGGAACCACCAGCCTGCTGCCCACCTACAACCACGACAGTAACAACAACATCATGATGACTGCTGCGCCTTGCCACCACAGCCTGCCTGCCCACCTACACCACGACAGTAACAACAACATCATGATGACTGGCCTTGCTGCTGTCGGGGCACCCAGCCTGCCTACCCAACCTACGACACCGACGTGTAACAACAACAACTCATGATGACTGCGCTGCTGTCTTGCACACCAGCCTGCTAACCCACCTACACACCGACCAGTACCAACAACATCATAGAATGACTGCTGCTGTCTGCACCAAAAAATGGACAGCCTGCTACCACCTACACACCGGACGTAACAAACAACATCAATGAGGGACTTGCCTGCTGGGTCTGCCCACAGCCTGTGCCCACCTACACCACCGACCAGTAACAACAACATCATGTATGACTGCTTTGACTGTCTGAATCCACCAGCCTGCTGCCACTACACCACGAACAGTACCAAACACACAACCATGATGACTCTGATGTGTCTAGCACCACCAGCCTGTGCACACCTACAACACCGACAGTAACAACAACATCATGATGACTGGCTGCTGTCTGCACCACCAGCTGTGCCACACACACCGACAGTAACAACAACAACATGATGACTGCGCTGTCTGCACCACCCACAGCCTGCTTGCCCACCTACCCACGACAGTAATACACAACAGCATGATAGACTGCCTGCTGTCGCACCACACAGCCTGCTTACCCACCTACGACACGCCGACAGTAACAACAAACATTCATGTGATGCACTGCTGCTGTCTCGCACACCAGCTGCTGCCCCACCTACACCACGACAGTAAACACACAAACAACATTGATGACTGGCCTTGCTGTCTGCCACCACACAGCCTGCTACCCACTGACCACGCACGACAGTAACGAAAAAATCATGGATGCGGACTGCTGAGGCTGTCTGCCACACCAGGCCTGCTACCCACCTCACCACCGACAGTAGCAACAAATCATGAGATGCTGCCCTGTCTGCACACCAGCTGCTACCAACCTACACCACCGACAGTACAACAACAACATTCATGAGGTGGACTGCTGCCTGATCTGCACCACCAGCCTGGCTAACCCACCTACACACCGACAGGTAACACACAACAACATGATTGACTGCCTGCTGTTGCACCACCACCTGCTACACCACTACACCACGACAGTAACAAAACAACAACATGATGACTGCTGCCGTCCTGCACCACCAGACGTACCCCACATACACCACCGACAGGAACAACACATCATGATGACTGCTGCTGCTGCTGCACCACCAGGCTGCTACCCAACTACACCACGACCAGATAAAACGGGAGTGCGGGTGGATGATGACTGTGCTGTCTGCACCCACAGCTCGCTGCCCACCTACACCACCGACAGTAACAACAACATCAATGATTGACTGCTGCCTGTACTGCACCACAGACTGCCTACCCACCTACGACCACCGACAGTAACAACAAACAACCATCATGACTGACTGCTGCTGTCTGCACCACCAGCCTGCTACCCACCTACACCAACCGACAGTAACAACAAACATCATAGCATAACTGCTCGCTGTCTGCACCACCAGCCATGCTACCCAACCTACACCACGCGAAGTAACAACAACATCATGATGACTGCTGCTGTCTGCACCACCAGCCTGCTACCCACCTACACCACCGACAGTAACAACAACATCATGATGACTGCTGCTGTCTGCACCACCAGCCTGCTACCCACCTACACCACCGACAGTAACAACAACAACGATTCCCGATGTGAAGACAACGCTAAGCCACTCATGCACGCACGCACGCACGCACGCACGCACACACACACTACACACACACACGCACGCACGCACGCACACACTACACACGCACACACACACACGCACGCACGCACGCTCACATTATACACTCACATGCACGCGCGCACGCACCCACTACACACGCAAGGCCGTACGCAGGAAATGTTCTGTAGGGGGGCAAAGGTACTGTGCCCTAACGTTTCGCAATTTCACATTTCTTTATTTAAAGTGTAATATTTCTTTTTTGATGATTTAGATAACCTTTTGTCCACCATTTCTATTTTATTTCTAAGCGTACAGTATTGTCCCTAATAAAGGCATACTCTGAAAATCTCTGTGGGAGCAACTGCCCCTGCTTGCCCCCCTGCTGCCGTACGGCCCTGTACACACACACACACAAACACACACGCGCGCGCACACACACAAACACACGCACGCTCACACTATACACTCACACGCACGCACACACTACACATGCACGCACACACTACACACGCACGCACACACTACACACGCACGCACGCACTACACACAGACACACACACATACGCACGCACTACACACAAACACACGCACGCACGCACGCACACACACAAACGTACGCATGTACATACAATTGTATACAATCGGATGTAAGGTACACAAATGAGACTTGGAGAATTTCTGATGCGGGTATATAATTATCTTACATAATCAGGCACGTGAAAGCACTGCTCCTAACGTTGTTAGTGAGCACTCAGCTCCTGCTCCTATATAAGACCTCCTATACCGAGTATAATATGTAACCTATATCCCATTACGTATGCCCGCGACGACCACCCACGAAACAGCATTCACCACTCCTGACAAAATTCGACCTTAGCGTAACATTCACACATTATATACATACGTCTGCACATTCGTACACGCACGCACAAACAGACATGTTTACGCGCCCTCCTAACCGGGTATGACCTATCCTCTTAAGCCTAGGACACTCTTAAGCCTAGGACACTTAAGCTTAGGACACTTAAGCTTAGGTCGGCTTTAAATCGGCCTTGCGACGCGACGCGATTGCCTGCGACTGATTTTCTGCAACTCGCTCCGACGATCGAGTCGCAGGGACAGTTCGACCTAAGCACTCCTGCGACTGCCAGCGACGGGTCTGCGACTGGAAAGTGGTCAGTCGTAGCGAGTAGCGCATGATCATCGACCGACCGATGCACTCAGTCGCAGTGAGTTGCAATGCGTCGCGTCGCGTCGCATTCAATCGCGATCCTACCTAAGCCCGGTCTTACGTCGTGTCCCCACGATGACCATGGCATCCAGTTATCACTCCTGGCGAAATTCTATTCAGTGTGCCGTTTGAGTAATATTCAGGCATCGACGTGTACATACGTATGCCCACGCGTACGTACACACACACACACACACGCACGCACGCACGCACGCACACGCACGCACGCACACACACACACACACACACACACACACAC
>NW_014583658.1:0-1022 GCF_000485595.1 Priapulus caudatus
AGAGAGAGAGAGAGAGAGAGAGAGAGAGAGAGAGAGAGAGAGGTGGGATGGGATGAGGGAAAGATGCAGAGCGAAGGTTGAAAATAGCAAGGGAAAGACGCACAGAACGAAAAAAGGCTGAAAAGGAGGAGAGGCTGAGAGACGGGAAGAGAAAGCCCGTCCTCGAGCGCGAAAAAAAACAACAACAACAAAAATATGCGCCCCCACTACAATCCTCTCCCACGCCCGCCCCGCGATCTCACACCAACAAACCAACAACTCAACCTTTTCCACACCATCCGACTAAACTCTTGTTTCGCTTTAGGAGCGCCAGAGGGAGCTGACGACGTTGACGAGCTACAGCCCCGTGCTGGCGACGCCGAGCACGAGCGCGTCCGACTACGAAGCGATGACGCGCGTCTCCTTCTCGCAGCCGCCGCCCAACGATTTCCAGATGCCGTACTTTCCGCCGCCGCCGCCGCCGGGACACGTGCTACCGCAGCAGCATCTTGAGTTTTATCAGCAACACACGCTGCCGCCCGCCGACCCGTACGCTCACTTTAACTCGTTGCATCATCAGCAGCACTACGCACCGAGACCGTACGGTGGCGCTGGCGGCGGCGGCGGAGGTGGCACGGCCCGCGACGACGACGCGCGTACGCTACCGAGTATCTTCGAGCCGTGGCCGACGCGCGTCGATATTACTCGCCGACCGGAGATCGTCGCAGCGCCCCCTGCCGAGCAGGATGTTGTGATGGAGGGTGTGCTAGATAACGCACAGGTATATATACACTCACAGCAGCCCCGATACATATACACTCACAGCAGCCCCGATACATATACACTCACAGCACCTCCGATACATATACACTCACAGCAGCCCCGATACATATACACTCACAGCAGCCCCGATACATATACACTCACAGCAGCCCCGATACATATACACTCACAGCACCCCGATACATATACACTCACAGCACTCCCGATACATATACACTCACAGCAGCCCCGATACATATACACTCACATACACGCATCCA
>NW_014583659.1:0-1114 GCF_000485595.1 Priapulus caudatus
CCTAAAGCACCCAACTTAAAACTGGCCATAAGGGAAGTATTGGGATGTTAGATTAACGCTGAGAGCAGTCTCTTTTATAAGGCACTGTGTGCGTTGATCTGGAGTTTCCTGTTGTCGGACAGCAGACTCTATCCGCACACACACACACACGCACGCACGCACGCACGCACGCACACACACACACACACACACACACACCGGCTACAGCGACGTCAATTAATTGCAAAATCGGACCAGTAATAATCACACGTCTACAGTAAATCAGCAGCAGAGAGGTTGACCTAGCGGCAGCAGCAGAGAGGTTAACCTAGCGGCAGCAGCAGCAGCAGCAGCAGCAGCAGCAGCAGCAACAGTAGTAGTTTACTGAGATCCTTCTACTAGAGCTCAAGGGGTCGTTGTCGTATCAGGTACTACAGATATGTACCCGAGGTACATATATGTATACACAAAGTGTACCATGCAGACTTGTACTACAGAAGTGTACCCTAACACTAACCCTAACCCTAACTCTAAACATACCTCATATAAAAATATAAACATAATACTAAACAACCTAAAACTACCTCGGGTACATATCTGTAGTACCTGATACGACAACGACCCCATCTGCTCTACTAGACGGCTGAGCTACTTCTACTACTATTATTACTGCTACTACTGCCGCTACTGCCATCGTCACCGCCGCCTCCGCCACTTCAATCATCACCATACTACTACTAACTATATACACATAATATCAGGAGTAGATAATAGGGATTCCCTATTATTTACTCCTGATCTATATACTACACCAGAGATTATTATAATCAACATCACAGCGTCCTCAGCCGTATAGTAGAGAGTATAGCAGTCCAGTACAGACACCCGATAAACACCATGCACACCATTCTATCCTAGCTTAATACTATAGCAAACCCTAACTCACTCCTAGCCGCAGCCCTACCCCCTTGCCATAATAACGCAAACCTAATAATAGTCATGACCCTAAGCCTACTGTAATATAACGCTAAACTGACCCTTACCCAAACCTGATCCTAACCTTTTACCCTAACCCTAATCCCAACCACGTCATGTGTAAAAGGTGCGTGCGCGCGCGCGCGCGCGCGTGTGTGTG
>NW_014583659.1:4859-5647 GCF_000485595.1 Priapulus caudatus
AGAGAGAGAGAGAGAGAGAGAGAGAGAGAGAGAGAGAGAGAGAGCGAGCTAGCGATGCACGTAGCAGATGATGCTTAATTTAAATTGGTCGGACGGCGGATCGGACTACACGACTGCCACGCCGCCTTCAACGCTGGTCGCCGCCGTCGCTCCAAGCAGCGCCACGCGACTCTGTGCAAATTGCTTGCAGGAGCCACGCAGCCGGTGGCGCGCGGGCGGGATTCGAAGCGCCGAGGCATGACACCATCGTCTACCGAGACCATCGTAACATGAAACCAGAGAAACTTGCCACTGCTTGACCGATAGCAGCGTCACGTTGACCACCGCAGGTCAAATGCGTAGTCCCAAAAACGCCTGCTGGATGGCGGCACCATCACCTAATTACCTGAAAAAACGTTCGAGAACGGGGCCGATCACTCAAACTTCGCTCCCGAAGACGGGAAGTGTGCGCGCGCGTGTGAGAGTGTACGTTTGCGTGTGTGTGGATACATCGGGAGAAGTATTCCGCCTAACAAGAAAGATGTTCCTAGCAGAAGAAAGCTCAGATGATTAAGGTTCTCGCTTACACTTGTGCGCGCCCTCTCGACGTCCACATGCCACCGCCGTAGCGATACACACGCGCAGATGAGAACAGGAGAACGTGTGCATGCGTGCGTGTGTGCGTGACAGTGAGAGAGAACGCGTGCGGGAAGGAGCGTGGGAGAGCAGCGCGCGAGGGAGGAGAGAACGCGTTAGAAAGAGATAGGCAGAGAGTGAGAGATGGGGAGAGAGATAGGGAGAGAAAGAGA
>NW_014583660.1:1898-2346 GCF_000485595.1 Priapulus caudatus
CCCTCCCTCCTCTCTCTCTCTCTCTCTCTCTCTCTCTCTCTCTCTCTCTCTAACCCTTTCTTTCTCTTTCTCTTTCTCTTTTCATCTCATACTCGTTCTCTCTTTCTTCTCTTTATCTCTCTTTCCTTTACTCTCTCATCATCTCGTGTTTTCTCGCTCAGCCTCATAGAGCTTTGGTGGCTGAGAGAGCGATGGCGGCAAAGTCAACACGAAAACCATGACTTCAGGTGAGCGTCGCGAATTACCGGAGCAGTTGGGAAAGAAAAATATTTTTCCAATCGCGCACGATAGAGAGAGAGAGAGAGAGAGAGAGAGAGAGAGAGAGAGAGAGAGAGAGAGAGAGAGAGAGAGAGAGAGAGAGAGAGAAGAGAGAGAGAGAGAGAGAGAGAGAGAGAGAGAGAGAGGGAGGGGAGGGAGGAAGAGAGAGAGAGAGAGAGAGAGAGAGAGA
>NW_014583660.1:3764-5647 GCF_000485595.1 Priapulus caudatus
ACACACACACACACACACACACGCACGCACGCACGCACGCACGCGCACACACATTTAATTACTTATTTATTTGTACCACCGCGAACATTGCGATCATTGTATAATCATTCAATCTTAGCATCCAGCACATCTGTCGCAAAATGTGGTCACGCCAGTGTAATTTTTTTGCGACGAATACCTGTTGTAGCTGCGCGAAGAATGCACGGGGAAATATTCGTTGAGAGGCAAGCATTGTTCCGCGGGGCGTCCTAATACACCCGCTGATTCTGCAAAGCCGCTCAGATGCCGGCAGTCTCACCACTTCAAACGAGATGCGCATGCATGCAGGGTTATGACGAGCATTCGCGCGTCGCTTCGCGTGGCAGGCAGTAACGCGCGACAACGCCCGGGTCTGTTTGATGACTGAGAGAGAGAGAAATTTCATGCGAAGCAAGCAAAGCATGCGCGAAACATCTTGATCTGGAATTATTCGGAGCGGTAGCGACCTTTGACCCTGGCAATGCTCAGCCGGCGACAATGGTGTCAGTGTGAAAATTCGCGCTCTCTGCTTTTCGTTCTTGCTTTTTGTGATTCGTCGATGATCTGGCGTGTGGCGGGGGGGGGGGGGGGGGGGGGGGGGGGGGGGGGGGGGGGGGGGGGGGGGTGGTTGTGTGTGTGTGTGCGTGCGCGCGCGTGCGTGCGTGCGTGCGTGCGTGTGTGTGCATGCGTGCGTGCGTGCGTGCGTGCGTGCGTGCGTGCGTGCGTGCGTGCGTGCGTGCGTGCAGCACATCTCAACATTGTGTTGCCTTCTTCGATATAACCTTGCACGTTTCGTATAATCAGTTGTTCGCTATTCGAGATTTATTGCAGAATAGCTATTATTATAATCTATTCATACAGCGACAAATTATTCTATGTATCAATCCATGCGTCTGTCTGTCCATCTGACCAGCTATCTATCTATCATCTAGTCCCCCCGTCCGTCCCTCCATACATCCATCCTTTCCTCGCCTAATTCACGAGCTCCTGGAGAAGTACACGCGACTGTATCGAGCAGGTGAGCTAGAAGGAAGCTAGAAGCAGGAAGCTGCTAGATCCGCCGCCTAGCGCTTTCAGAACCAAGCATCGTGACAAGCGTTGTGTGTGAGCGTGTTTGGCGCTGTACCCACCCATCCCCCGGTGCCCCCCCCCACCCGCCCACCCTTCGCTGCAGCAACGTATCCGGCAATCGAAATCCGCCTAACAGACGCAGCCGCCCCCGATTACAAAGTCAAACNGAGAGAGAGAGAGAGAGAGAGAGAGAGAGAGAGAGAGAGAGAGAGAGAGAGAGAGAGAGAGAGAGAGAGAGAGAGACGACGAGAGAGAGAGAGAGCAGGAAGGAAGCGAGGCGGCGTACGTCTGAAGAGGAAGCAGCGATGTATGGCTTCGCGCTGAGCGTGTATCGTTCCGGCTACACATGTACAACCCCTCCTCCGTACAATCCACACCGGTCAGCAGAATTCCTGCACCCAGACTGATGAGAATTTCATGCTTTATCTATTGTTCATGTCCGGTTGTCTTGCGGGAGCCGACCACGGCAGCCCTCCGTCTTTAGCGAGGCCCCGATGAGAGAGGCTGGCCGATCGCTGAAAGTACTAATATCTATGTAGAAGACGTCTTCCTCCTCTTCCCTCCTCTCTTCTCCACTCCTCCTCCCTTCTTTCTCCTCCCCTCTCTCTCTCTCTCGAGCCTCCGCCATCTCGCTCGTCATCTCTCGCTATCGTCGCTCTAAAGATCCTCTCTATCCCTTCTCTCGTTCTCTCTCTCTCATCTCTCCTCGTCTCTCTCTCCTCCTCTCTCTCTTCCGGCTTCATCCTTCTCTCTCTGCGTCTCTCCTCACTCGGGGCCTCTCATCTCTCTATCCG
>NW_014583661.1:0-5647 GCF_000485595.1 Priapulus caudatus
GCTATAGCCATACCCAGCTATAACCATACCCAGCTATAGCCATACCCAGCTATAACCATACCCAGCTATAGCCATACCCAGCTATAACCATACCCAGCTATAGCCATACCCAGCTATAGCCATACCCAGCTATAGACATACCCAGCTATACCCAGCTATAGACATACCCAGCTATAATCATACTCAGCTATAGCTATACTCAGCTATAGACATAGCCAGCTATAGACATACCCAGCTATACTCAGCTATAGACATACCCAGCTATACTCAGCTATAGACATACCCAGCTATACTCAGCTATAGACATACCCAGCTATAGACATACCCAGCTATACTCAGCTATAGCATACCCAGCTATAGACATACCCAGCTATACTCAGCTATAGACATACCCAGCTATAGACATACCCAGCTATACTCAGCTATAGACATACCCAGCTATAGACATACCCAGCTATACTCAGCTATAGACATACCCAGTTATAGACATACCCAGCTATAGACATACCCAGCTATAGACATACCCAGCTATAGACATACCCAGCTATACTCAGCTATAGACATACCCAGCTATAGACATACCCAGCTATACTCAGCTATAGACATACCCAGCTATAGACATACCCAGCTATAGACATACCCAGCTATAGACATACCCAGCTATAGACATACCCAGCTATAGACATACCCAGCTATAGACATACCCAGCTATACTCAGCTATACTCAGCCATACCCAGCTATAGACATACCCAGCTATAGACATACCCAGCTATACTCAGCTATACTCAGCCATACTCAGCTATAGACATACCCAGCTATAGACATACCCAGCTAGCTAGAGCCGAGCGCTAATATACGAGATGAATGACTTGATGAATGAAGAAGGAGTATTAGGTAGAAGGGCATTAAGGGTTAAGAAGGGTATGTAGGTTAAGAAGGTGCAATTAGGTAAGAAGGCATTAAGGTAGAAGGGCATTAGGGTAAGGAAGGGTATTTAGGATAAGAAGGGTATTAGGTAAGAGAAGGGTAAGTGAGGCAAGGAAAGGCATTAGGTAAGACAAGGGCATTATGTAAGAAGGGCACTTAGGTAAGAAGGGGCATTAGGTAAAGCGGAAGGGCATCTGAGCTAAGAGAGGCGCATTAGGTAAGAATGCGAATCTAGGCTAAGAAAGGGTATTAGAGTCTAACGAAGGACGCATTCAGGTAAGAAGGAGCATTCAGGTAGAGTGAAGGGAATTAAGTAAGAAGGCGCATTAGGTAAGAAGGGCGCATTAGTAAGGAAGGGTAAGATTCGGTAAAAAATAAGAAGGGGCATTAGAAGAAAGCGGCACTTATGTAAGAAGGGCCACATTCAGGTAGAGAGGGCATTAGTATGAAGTGGCATTAAGTAAGAAGGCGCATTAGGTAATATATGCGGAGAACTTAGGTAAGGAAGGGTATTAGGTAAGAAGGGCATAGGTAAGAAGGGGCATTAGGTAAGAGGGCATTAGACTAAGAAGGTATTGAGGTAAGATAGGCGCATTAAGTAAGAAAGGTATTAGGTAAGAAGGGAATTAGGTAAAAAGGGTATTAGGTAAGAAGACATTAGGGTAAGAAAGAGGTATTAGGTAAAAGGGTATTAGGTAAGCAAGGGCATTAGGTAAGAAAGGTATTAGGTTAAGAAAGGGCAAAAAAAAAATTAGGTAAGAACGGGCAGTTAGGTAAGGAAGGCATAGGTAAGAAGGGCATTAAGTAGGAAGGGCAATTAAGTACAGAGCGGCATCTAGGTTAAGACAGGGTATTGAAAGTTAATGAATGGGCATTAGGTAAAGAGGGTATTAGGTAAGGAAGGAGCCATTTAGTGTAAGGAAGAAGTCTCTTCTGGCGGATTTGCAACAACGCGGCACATCGGCTGGTCTACGTCATGACTCACGTCGTGCAGTGTACATGGTCATCCTCCGCTCCTCTTCTCCCACTCTTCGTCGTCCTTCCTATCTTATCTATAATTTAGGCGAATGTTGGTCTGTTATGTATGTATGTATGTATGTATGTATGTATGTAAGTGGTATGTATGTATGTCTAATTGAAAGGTCCAGTGCAGTTTGAATGACGCAATAGGCGCCAAATTCACAAGACAGAGATTGAATGAGTACACGGGACGGGTTCTAAACTAATACTGGCGGTTGAAAAACCCGTTTTGGTTCGGACGGTCTTAAAAGAAGTACCAAAATAAAAACCAGCAAAAAAGGTAAACATTGTGCCTGAAAATAGGGGCGCTGTTTTGTTTTCGTTCTGTTGTGATTTGCGCTTTTTGTTTCATACGAGGTTTTCAATTTCGTGTTGTTCTGTGTATGCTCTGTTCTGTGTCTGTGTTGTCTGAGATTTGCATCGTGTGTAAGCCCCCATATATGTAAGTAAGAAAGTATACCATGTAATAAATTAATGCCAGTTAAATATTCAGTAGCTATTTGGTCATCAGTTTCCCAATATGAAGATGTACTAAGTTTGAATTTCATCAGTGCAGATTTTTTTGTTGGAAGTCTGCAGATGCTGTAGACTGTGTCAGTGGACAGTGTACGGGTGCCGTGGACACCGAGTCTGTCACAAGCGGTCCGAGTCACAAGACGTAGGATGACGGTTCCGTCCGCACAGAGTGCAAACATGCGTTAGAAATTGAGCGATCCAGCGACGTCAGGACAACGCAATATTTACCTGGTCCGCACACAGTGGCAAAACATGCGAAGCACGTAATATTAGATTATTACGTTGTACGTTGTAACGCCAATCTGTCACATTATCTATATTCTAACTTTTGGTCCGTATCATCAACCAGTACATAGCATACAATAAAACGTTTCTGTGTGGGTGTGTGTATTCGACTGTGTACTTGCCGAAACAAATGGTTGAATGTACGGTGTTACGTGTAAGCAGGTGTATGTGCACGATCCGTATTTGTATTGACATCTCAACCATCAAAGAAACAAACATCGGTGGCAACAACTAAAACTCTCAGCAATATAACACCTGTTACACATAACACTACTGCACTGGTAACGACATGTATGCACAAATCACTAGGCCCGCGCTCTGGGGGGCGCGGTAGCGCGGTTGTCAGCTAGTCTATATGAATACATCTCTGCTATAACTCCCGCAGCCTAAAGGAAAAACGAAATATAGTTTTAGTGATTCAGCACGTCTGGAGAGGTGTGGTTCTGGATGAGGAACAACAAATTTAAAAAAGTTAAAAAGTTAAAAATTCATGAAAAATTCTATTCATGCAGTAAATGCCAGTGGATATACCCTTGAACGGCGCAGTGGCCTAATCGCTAGAACATCGCGGTCCTCTTACACCTTGATTTCGTGTTCGATGTCCCACAGCTGGGAAGCTTATTTTTCGCGCTTTGTTCCTTTTTTTTGTTTTATTTTTTCAGTTCGCCTTACCCTACCTCTTTAGCATGTTTATGTTTTACATCTTTTTACTTTTTAATTTGGTAATTTTTATATTTAATGTCTTTTATCTTTTGATTTCTTATTATTTTACTGTTTGGATGGGATGGGAATGGCATGGGAATGGGATGGGGATTCGAGATGGGATGCGGTGCGATGGCATGGCCCTATGGCAATGGCATGGCAATGAGATGGATGCGGATGGCATGGAATGGGATGGCGGTGCGATGAGATGGGGATGAGAATGGCATGGAATGGGATAGATGGATGATGGCATGGATTGGATGCATGGATTGAGTAGATAGTTAGATTTTTTTGGCATTTTCTTTTCAACCAACGTCAAGCCGAACTGAGAGTAACGGCCACTGATTTCGCCGCATACGCCGGTATCCGCTAAAGTACATATATATATGACACACGCGAGCGTGTAAGCAGGTTCTTTTTAACGCCACGTGATTGCGGCGAATACCTTTAACGCCTTTAAACTCATGATATGAACGATGTTCTACCGATCGTTAGCGGGCTATCGCCGTCACGTGCGTTGGGCTGTGCGTGAGTGCGTGTGTGCGTGCGTGCGTGCGTGCGTGCATGTGTGTGTGTGTGTGTGTGGCGGACGCGGTGTGTGTAGTGTTGTGTAGTGTGTGTGCTGTGCGCGTGTGTGGCCGTCCGTGCGTGGCGGTGTGTGTGTGTGGTGTGTAGTGTGTAGTGTGTATGTGTGTGTGTGCTGTGTGTGTGTGTGTGCGTGAGTGCGTGAGTGTGTGTGTGTGTGTGTGTGTGTGCGTGCGTGCGTGCGGCGTGAGTGTGTGTGTGTGTCTGTGTATGCTGTGTGTGTGCGTGCGTGCGTGCGTGCGTGTGTGTGTGCGGCGGGGGGGATGATGGAGCGGGTGGTAGAGGGTGTAAGTGGAAGATGCATTATTCATCAGTGATAACTCTCTGCTGGATCATGAGTTACAAAAGTTGCCAAATTAAGCGATGGTCAACGTCGTCAGCATACAAAGCTGCTGGGCCTGCTGCTGATTGACTGCTGCTGCTTGCTCGATCGATGGATGATGACTGGATGATGCTGCTGCTGCTGCTGGTGGTGGTGCCTGCTGTCCTGGGCTGCGGGCTGCTACTGCTGGCTGCTTGCTATTGCTGCTGGCTGGCTGCTGCTGATTGATGATGATGAGCTGATGAATGGCTGCTGCTTGCTGCTGGGTGGGTGGTGCTGCTGTGCTGCGCATGCTGCTGCTACTGCTGCTGCTTCTAGCTGGGCGGCTGCTGCTGCTGCTGCCTTGCTGCTGGCTGCTACTGCATTGTATACCACCGACCGGTTAGACACGTCGCGACGTGTTTTGAATTCATCGGTGTATTTAATTAGAGCATGCCAGCCTCTCTGTCTTTCTCCGCTCTCAGCCCTCGTTCTCTCTCTCCTCTCCACTGCTCACCTCGTTCTAATCTGCTGCTCTCACAATCCTCCCCCGCTTCTTCTCTCTCGCCCACTCTCCCTCTCTGCTTTCGCCACTCTGCTCTCTCTCCCTCTTTTCTCTCTCTATCTCTCTCTCCTTCTCACCCTTTTATCCTTCTCCCCGCTCTCTGGCCCTCTCTTCCTCTGCTGACTCATCGTTCTCTCTGCTCTCTGCTTGTCTTTGCTCTCTCTCTCTCTTTTATTACGTCAATCTCTGCTCTCTCATTCTCTCTCTCGTCGATCATCTCTCTGATGCTCTCTGCTCTCTCTCTCCCACCGCCCCTCTCTCATCTCCCCCCTCGCCCCTCTCTCTCGTGTCTCCCCCCCTCTCTCTCTCCCCCCCCTCCTCCTCGCCGCCCTCTCTCTCTGCCCACCCTCTCTCATCTTCGCCCCCTCTCCTCATGCTCGCCGGCGCCTCTCTCCCCCCCTCTCTCTCCCCCTCTCTCTCTCCCCCCTCTCTCTCTGCCCGTGGGGGTGCCCTCTCTCTCCCCCCCGGCTGCCCCTCTCTCTCTCCCCCTGCTCTCTCTCTCCCCCTCTTCTGCGCCTCCGCTTCTCTCTCCGCTCTCTCTGCTGCCCCTCTCTCTCCCCCCTCTCTCTCCCCCCTCTCCTCCCCCGCTCTGCTCTGCCTCTCTCGTCTCTCTCCGCCTCTCTCTCTTCCCCCCCCTCCGCGCCTCTCTCTGCTCCTGCCTCTCTCTGCTCCGCCCCTCTCTCCCCCTACTCTCTCTGCGTGGCCTCTCTCACCGTTTGTTGCCCCCGCTTTGCTCCAGCACTCA
>NW_014583662.1:0-1058 GCF_000485595.1 Priapulus caudatus
TGCACCCCCCCCTAGACAAAATCCTGCATCCGCCCCTGCCTGTGGACATGGTATAAATTGAAATTGAATATATTGAGTCGATATGTTGCATGCCCAAACAATTTATCTCACGCATATAAACAACTTTCAGCCAAAATGTCAACCAACAAAGCTTGAGTAAACAATTATAAGGTGCTCTATACCTCTGAGTAGATAGTGAGTTCAGACTCCCGGTGTAAATCTAAATTAAATATAACGAGTCAAGCCTTTTGTTCTTAACCACTGAGAGCATGTATATAAATGACACCTAGTAAAAATAATCTACCAGCAAAGCTTGAATGATTAGTCATTAGGTGCCCTGGATCTCAACCTACATACTAGTATCATACATGCACAGTGAATACAACATAAATATAATCAGTCCGAGATTTTGTACATAAACCAGTTAGCACATGTTGATAAAAAAACTTCCCATAAGAATATTTACCGAGCAAAGCTTGAATTCATAATTATAAGGTGCCCTGGACGTCTACCTACATGCTGAGCACAAACATATACGCTGTGAATACAATATAAATATAATCAGTTAGAGATTTTCTACATAAACCAGTGTTCGAACACATGTATATAAACTACTATCCGTAAAAAATACACAACCAGCGAAGCTCGGTTATTAGTAGGAGTTATTATAAGGCTTATAAATAATAGCTAGAATTTGGAGTAACACGCATATGCGACTTGCAGCAGGCTGTCCGTTATAGATATGCTGACAAAACAAATATTCCATAGCACATGCCATTATAGTATAACACACAATGGTTATCCCGCCATTTTAATATGCGTAGATCATAAATTTACGCGTTAATTTCAACCATTAGGTCGGCAATGGTAATACCCCGGTGCAAAATTAAGAACGTATAAATACATGTCTGTGCCGGTAGGTGGCGCTGCTAGTTGCATTCTGAACACAATCGTTCGTCGGCGAGACTAATCTCTATATACTAACTATTGTAAGTATAATACAGTAGTTAGTATATAGAGATCAGTGCACAGCTAGATGTATCATGAATACCTTTTAC
>NW_014583662.1:4806-5647 GCF_000485595.1 Priapulus caudatus
ACGGCAATCAGCAGAGCGTTCCGTTGCGCAACCATGCGTGTGTGTACGTATCGTAAGATTACCGTGTTATTACTGTCATAATTACATGTCGTCAGTGGAGGGGCATTGAGAAAATATTCCCCCCCCCGACCAACCACATACGATCCGTATCAGAAAGAAAAGAGAAGCCTACTGGATTCACAATCTAAACACTATCCAGCCACACGGACTCAACCTATGGGTAGAGATTCCGGGATTGATAGAAGAGAGTCACATCTCTCCCACTAGCATAGTATTCACGTAAGGCTAGTCCTAGCCAAGACCACAGGGTGGCGAGCGATTCCATTTACCTTTTTACAAACTTTCTTCAACTTTATATACTTGTGCATATTTTGTTAAGAAAACGTAGCTTCTGTCATAAGACATTTGAACATATACGTGCATTTTAAACATGGATATTTCGCGTGCGTGATTTTTTACATTCATGCATTTTAACATACGTGGATTCTTACGTGCATTTTAACAAGCGTGGATTTTTACGTGCGTGCATCTTAACGTGAATTTAAACATGCACTGAAGCGTGTTGACATAAGGCGGCGTTTTTTCTATCGCTTAAAACACGCGTAAACATGACAAGCGGGGGGCGAGGTTACAGTAAATAGATCATCATCGGGCAATCATCATCAGGCAATCGATCATCGGGCAGAGTAAACCCTTTCAAATAGCAGGAAATCGACAATATTCGCTTCGACTAAACCCTCATCATAAGCATTACGTCGATCGTTTTGCAAATAAACAAGGGAAGTATACTACGGTCGGTTATCGGTCTACTCTATATATATTTATTTATATATATATATAT
>NW_014583663.1:0-491 GCF_000485595.1 Priapulus caudatus
TCCTCCTCCTCCTCCTCCTCCTCATCCGCTGCTGCCTCATGCACTGCATACTAGTAATCGGCATGCTAATACGGGCACCGGAGCAAGACGGACACCACGTCGCGCGCCTCTGCGCGACCCGCAGCGACGTGCGCGGCGTGGTGTCAGTCTATCTGCCGCTGTTTAACGCGGGGAGGGGTACTGTTTTGCGATGTTGGTGGTTGGAGGTGGGGGTTGGTTGGGGGTGGGGGCGTGCAGATTCAGTAAGTAGGAAGGGGTACTGTGTCGCGATGATAGTGATGGGGTTGGGGAGGGGGGGAGGCGGGGGCAGATTCAGTAAGTAGGTGTAATAGCAGAGATAGATAATGCAGGCTAAAGTGTCTCTTACTAGTCAATCATGTGTGAGCTTCTCGTGTGTCGCATGCTGATACACGCACTACGTGTCAACTCTCTATCTCTCTCACTCTCTCTGTCTCTCTCTCTCTCTCTCTCTCTCTCTCTCTCTCTCTCTC
>NW_014583664.1:0-494 GCF_000485595.1 Priapulus caudatus
AGAGAGAGAGAGAGAGAGAGAGAGAATAGAGAGAGAATAAGAGAGAGAGAGAGAGAGGGTAGGCACGATGAAAAGGAGAGCAACACGTTCATTACTTTTTGACGACAATAACCTACGCCGCCGCCGCCGCCGCCGACGACTACGACACCAAAAACAACAACGACGACGACGACGATGACGACACCAAAAACAACAACGACGACGACGATGACGAATCGTCACGCTACTCGGTGCGGATTGACGCGAACAAAAGCCGTCAAATTGCTCTGTTCCAAATACTGGAGGCGGGCTTGAGCCATCGCGTGCGCACTCTAAACGTCGCTTGAATCGACGCAATTGTCTCTGCCAGCAAACAGCGATCGACACATCTAGGCCAGCTGGGTAGCAGTGACTGTTACTGTGTGTGTGTGTGTGTGTGTGTGTGTGTGTGTGTGTGTGTGTGTGTGTGTGTGTGTGCGTGCGTGCGTGCGTGCGTGTGTGGTGTGTGGTGTGTG
>NW_014583664.1:5031-5644 GCF_000485595.1 Priapulus caudatus
TGGTGATATCTCGACTATAAATCTACATTACATCTAGTTGCGCTCGTTCGTTACTACTCTACACTCGTTCTACACGTTTAGCATGGCCACAGCGAGTTATAGAAGCGACCATCTCTATGATCTATTAGTTACGTCTGGCTATCACGTACGTGCAAACACCTACAAACATCCATTGAAAAGAATTTTCGCGAGAAATCCGAATTCAAAAATCCATTAAGAAGGTTTTTAGCAAGAGATTTCATATAAATTTAGCACTCACCGATACATTCGCCGTACAATCCTGTCCATGCTAATAAGTGATCTCTCTTCGATTCGTATTATAGCGTATTCGTTCCATCGTGTGCAGCGACAGAGGAAGCGCATAATACTGATATTTATGCGGGGTGTATTTTACGATTTTACGTTGAGATAAAATTGATGACATCAAAAAGAAGTAATGCAGAAAGATTACGAGAGACGGCTGTAGGAAAATGCGAGCGAGTTCGTACTATACATGGTTCCGGATTTTATGGGGCATTAAATTATTGACGATGGATACCTAGGGAGAGACATAGAGATGGAGATGTCAGGAAGAGAGAGAGAGGAGAGAGGAGAGAGAGAGAGAGAGAGAGAG
>NW_014583666.1:0-596 GCF_000485595.1 Priapulus caudatus
GAGAGAGAGACGAGACGAGAGAGAGAGAGAGAGAGAGAGAGAGGAGGAGAGAGAGAGAGAGAGAGAGAGAGAGAGAGAGAGAGAGAACGATAAAGAGAGAGAAAGCGAGAAATAGAGAGCGCGCCCGAAAGAGGGAGAGAGAGCGCGTGGAAAAAGAGAGGGAAACGCGGCGAT
Organism: Priapulus caudatus; assembly: GCF_000485595.1. Classification (NCBI taxonomy): domain Eukaryota; kingdom Metazoa; phylum Priapulida; class Priapulimorpha; order Priapulimorphida; family Priapulidae; genus Priapulus; species Priapulus caudatus. The sequence goes on from NW_014583666.1 coordinate 175, forward strand.
AAAGGGGAGGGATAGCGAGCGGGTGTGAATGGAGGGTGAAGAGACGGGGAGAATGGTGTGGTGGAGGAGGAGGCCACACACGTGCAGCCTCAGTATTCGTAATAATAATAATGCGCCATGGAATAGATGGGGCGCCCCTAAATACCACTCCACGCTACCAGTAACTCAATTAGCCGTGAATTAAAACGAGTGGCGTGGGATTTCTCCCTGCGGGAACTCTCTGCGGGAACTCTCTCTCCCGTATCGCATCCATCCTGCATCCACGCACAGACCCCTCCAACAACCCCCTCCCCCAGCTTCCGCATCCTCCCCTTCCCCCAGCCTCCGCATGCTCCCCCAGCCTCCGCATCCTCCAGTCCCCCTCCCCCCAGCCTCCGCATCCTCCCCCTCCCCCAGCCTCCGCATCCTCCAGTCCCCCTCCC
>NW_014583666.1:4757-5643 GCF_000485595.1 Priapulus caudatus
ACGCAGGCAGGCAGGCAGGCAGGCAGGCAGGCAGGCAAGCAGGCATGTAGGTAGGCAGGCAGGCAGGCAAGCAGGCAGACAGGCAGGCAGGCAGGCAGGCAGCGCGGACACACACGTGATTCCCACTCACCCAGCCTCTCGCATGATTGGATTTGCGGTGATGACTGCTCTATCTAATTAGTAGCTTAACAGCAGCAGCATTATTCCCAGACGCCAGCGGTCAGGATTACTAGTTTCCTTCTCTGAAGGAAGCCGGGGTAAGATAAGCAGCCGTATAGAAGCTAATGGTCAAGATGCTGGTATCTACGGCAGGACCACGTCAGTGAGAGGTGCGCCAGCGATCCACGCCGCGGCAAGGCAGCGACTGGGACAGGACAGCCTGGTACTGCAATAACGCACGCACAGACACAAAACAAACACACGTACGCACGCACACACGCACGCACGCACGCACACGGGCACACAAACCGCGTGTCTCATTTTCTATCGAAGTGATTAATCTGATAAAGGATGCTTGACATCAAAGAGCAGCGAGAAGAAGGCTCGCCAATTAAAACTCTGACGTTGCAACTTTTGCCCTTTAGAGTATATATATTATTTGGGTAAGGGTTATTGGCTTATGTGTGTGTGCGCGCGCGCGTGAATTTTCAGCCACAGTAATTCTCTACGTTATGAGGTGATAAGGTGTATGGTATGAGGTATGATATATGAGCTATGAGGTAATAAGGTGTATGGTATGAGGTGTAAGGTGTATGGTATGAGGTATAAGGTATGATATATGAGCTATGAGGTAAGCGACATAATGATTGACTGGCGACCTCACGCGCTACATAACTCTCTCTCTCTCTCTCTCTCTCTCTCTCTCTCTCTCTCTCTCTCTCTCTCT
>NW_014583667.1:0-5642 GCF_000485595.1 Priapulus caudatus
GTGAATAGGATGGAGTAGAGAGAGAATACAATCATCTCAACCATAAATATTAGATTCACGGCGCGCTGTACACGGGGAAGGGAGGAGGAGGGGGAGGCAGAGGAGGAAGAGGGGGGGAGGTGAGGGAGGGGGGGAAGAAGGGAGATGAAGGAGGAGGGGGAGGGAGAGGGTATGGTGTGAGGAGGTGTGAGCGTATATGGGAGGCGAGGAGGGAGAGGCGAGAATGGAGGAGAGGGGAGAGGGAGTAGGAGAGAAGGGCGGAGGTGGAGAGGAGGAGAGGGTAGAGAGTGAGTGAGGGGGAATGGAAGAGAGAGGGGGAGGAGGGGGCGAATAACTAGGGGAGGGAGGGGAAGAGGAGGGATAGGAGGGGGAGGAGGCAGGGAGGAGAGGAGGAGGGGCGAGTGGGGGAAGAGAGGGGAAGGACGGGGAGAGGAGGGGGAAGGAGGAAAGGAGGAAGAGAGAGGGGAGAAGAGGGGGAGGAGAGGGGAAGGGAGGGGAGGAGTAAGGAGGAGGAGGGGAGGGAGGGAGGAAGGAGTGAAGAAGAGGAGAGAGAGGATTGAGAGAAAGTGGAGAGGCGAGAGGAGGAGTAAAGATTAAAAGATGCGTGAGAATGCAGAAAGTTAGGGAGAGAAGGATGAGAACAAGAAAATGAAAAAAAAAAGAGAGAAGAAAAAGAATGAGAACAAGAAACAGTAGTAAGGTATTGAGTAAAATAATAAACATAATGGCCAAGGACGAATTAGGAATATAATTGTGGGTCGAAGGGATGATGGGGGTCGAGAGAGGAGGGGAAGGAGGAGAGGGGAGAAGGAGGGAAGAGAGAGAGAGAAGAGAGGGAGAGGAGAGAGAGAGGGAGAGGGGAGGAGGAGAGAGAGGAAGAGGGACGAGAGAGAGGAGAGAGGGAGAGGGGAGAGAGGAAGAGGGGGGAGATGTATCCGCAGGGATGGTCTGGTGCTGAAGATGCATCCAGCTTGTGTGGTTCGCCAACACTCGCTCGCTACAAGTCGATGCACGAAAGGGGGAAACCACTGACACGGGAGAGAGAAGTGGGAGTAGGAGGGGTACGACAGGGAGGTAGAAAGGTGAAATATGATGGAGGAGAGGATGAATTCAGGAAGGATGGAGAGGGGAAGTATGGAGGGAGGAGGAAGGATGGGGAGGGGAGAATGGAACGGGAAAAGATAGAGGCGAGGGACAGGATGGGGGAGAGGAAAGGATAGGATGAAATGAGGGAAAGGATCGGAGGCCGGAGGGAAGGATGAGGGAGGCAGAAGGGATGGGAAATGGAAGGATTGGGGAAAGGAAGTGATGGAGGCGTAGGGAAAGGAATGGGCGAGTAAGAGGGACGGGATGTATACTAAAGAGAAAACGAGTGCAAAGAATATTTAGGTAAGCCAGAAGAGCTTATAGAGGGGATGAGTGAGGGGAGCGAAAACACGAGAGAAAAGGCGCCAGAGAAAGAGGAGGAGAGATGAAGGGAAGAAAAGAAAGGGAGAGCAAGCGAAAGGGAGAGGAATGGAGGGAGAGAGAGTAGAGAGAGAGCGATGAGAGAGAGAGAGAAGAGAGACGAGTGACGAGAAAGAGCGGATGAAAGAGACAGAGAGAGTACAGAATGATGAGAGAGAGGAGACGAGAGAGCAGAGAGTGAGAGAGGAGAGAGAGAGAGAGAGAGAGAGAGAGAGATGAGAGAGAGAGAGAGAGAGAGAGAGAGACTACGTAACATGGAATAAAGAAGACTCGTGTCCTGCTTGTCCACGACGGCTCAGCGGCCAATTTCCCCCCTCAAGCTGGCTTTCAGTAATTACCCCTGTAGCTCAGCCTTAACTGCCCTGTCGACGATAATATGCGCGTCCCATCTACCAATCCCCACCCTATTAATTGCCGCTTACTGGTCAGTATTACGCCACGGTTCCTTCTCCATCCACCCCCTCAGACCCGTTCCTCCTCGCACCCCTCCCTACTTTCTGCCGCCCCTCCCTCCCCCTCCTCGTAACTTAGCTGGTATGTATCCTCTGCTGGCAATTATCTTAGGTCGTGGTGCCGAGTGACGGCGGTTGGGGTGTGTGCGTGTGTGTCGTGTGTGGTGGTGTGTGTGGTGGCGCGTCGCGTTGCGGCGCGCGCGCGCGTGCCGTTCGGCGTGCGGTGTGTGTGTGGTCGTGCGTTGCATGCATTGCGTCGGTGCGTGAGTGCGTGGTGTGTGCTGTGTGTAGTGTGTGTGTGCGTGTGTGATGTGTTGTTGTGTGTGTGTGTGGTTGTGGCGTTGTGTGGCGTGTTGTGGTTGTGTTGTGTTGTGCGTGTTGTTGTTGTGTGTGTGTGCGTGCGTGCGTGCGCTGCGCGCGCGCGCGCACTTGTTGCGTTCGCGGCGTGCGCGTGTTGTGTGTGCGCTGCGTGCGTGCGTCTTGCGTGCGTGCGGCGTGGCCGTGGTGTGTTGTGCAGTGTAGTGTGTGGCGTGTGTGTGTGTGTGTGCGTGTGCGTTGTGTGTTGCGTGTGCGTGTGTGTGTGTGTGTGTGTGTGTGTGTGCGTGTGCGTGTGTGTGTGCGAGTGCGTGTGTGTGCTGTGTGTGTGTATGTGTTGCGCGCGCGTGTGTGTGTGTGTTTGTTGTGGTGCGTTGTGTATTCCTGCCTACACCCCCCCCCCGCGGCACATATGTGTATTATTCCACGCCAGCTTCAACTAACTTGCTATTTATACACAAGACGAATTATATAATAAGGTCCACCCCGGCAGCGACAAAGATGACGTGCCGACGCCGATGACGACATTGATGACGACGACGACGATGACGACGACGATGGCGGTCAGTTGTATAATGCGACGCAAGGCCTGTGGCGCTGGTGCCTGCTTGCATAACCTTCCCCCCTCCTCCTCCTCCCTTCCTCCCCGCGCGCGCGCGCGTGTGTGTGTAGTTAGCAGCAGACATCACATCACATTAGAGAGGAAAAGCAAACACGCTAACTAGAACGGCCATACGATCCGTGAAAGCTTACACACACACACACACACACACACACCACAACCTACACGCGCGCCACACGACACACACCTACAGCACACCAGCCACAACAGCAAAACACATACACGACGCGCCACACAACACCCACACACACACCACACCACACCACGAACAACACAACCACACACGCACACACATACACACACCACCACACACACACACACACACACACAAACTACATCACCTCACACACACACACACACACACAGCTCACGCACAACGCACACACACACGCACGCAACGCACGAGCACGCACACACATAGCACGCACGCACGCACAGACACACACAGCACACGCGCGCGCAGGACACACACACTACACACATACACACGCGCACACACACATAAATAACACACGCACGCACGCACGCGCACGCCAGCGCTGAAACGGCCACGCGCGAGCACACTTGTGATAGCTACGACACAGTTCCTTGGTGCCTGGGCGAAGCGCGGTAGCATGTGAATAGCCTAAAAGGGCAAGTATTTAACCCGTTCACTGTAATCTATCTATGGCTTCAAGTCTCACTAGCATCCCTCTCTCTTCTGCATGCGATCTGAAATTATTCCTCATCTCTGTCTCCCTGCTCTCACCTTCCTCTCTCTCTTCTTCCTCCCTACTCCTCTCACCACCTCCGTCTCTCTCCTCTATCTCCTATCTCTATCGCTCTTCTCCTCTCTTCATCTCTCTCTCCTCTCTCTCTCTCATCTCTCTCTCTTCTCTCTCTTCTCTAATCCCTCTCTCTCTTCCCCTTTGTTCTCTCTTCTGGTCTCCTCCTCTCACACCGTCCTATCTCTTCTTCCTGCTCCCTTCTCTCTACCTCCTCTCTCTTCCCCCCCTCCCTCTCACCACCTCCTTCTCTTCTTCCACCTCCCTCTTCCTCTCCTCCCTTCTTCCTCCTCTCCCTCTCTCTACTCCTCTCTCTTCCTCCTTCTCCCTCTCTCTTGCCTCCGTCTCTCTTCTGTCTTCTTTCTCCACCACCTCCTCTCTCTTCTTTCACCTCCCTCTCACACCTCCTCTCTCTTCCTCCTCCTCCCTCTCTCTTCCTCCTGCCTCCTCTTCCTCTACTCCCTCATCTCTTCTCCTCCTCCCCTCTCTGCTACCTCCTCTCTACTTCTTCCTCCCCCTCCTCGCAGGCAGGCTTTAGGTTATTTGCTTCTTCGTCGTTAGCTTGCTTTATCTCTTTCGATATCCTTTTCTCTGCCCTTCCTTTCACTCTTCTCCCTCTTCTCTCTCGCTCGCCCTCTCTTCTCCTCTCCCTCGATCTTCGCTCCTCGTTTGTCCTCTCTTCCCCCCATGCTCTCTTGCTGCGCCCTCTCTTTTTATCCCCTCTTTCCTCTCTCTCTCTCTCTCTCTCTCGGCCTCCACCCCCTTAGTTTTGTTTTGCATATGTTAGCCTGGCCTCTAATGAGAGATTGGCATTGCCGTTTTTACACAGGCATGTGGTTTCTCATGCATGCCACCGCCGAAATGCCGAAATTCCTCCGCTTGCAGCATCTGATACAGATTAAGACATTTACCCTCAATTTCACGCGTCTCTCTCTCTCTCCGCTCTCTTCTCTCTCTCTCTCTCTCTCTCTCTCTCTCCTCCTTCTCTCTCTCTCTCCTCCCCTTCTCTTTCTCTTTTTTTCTCTCTCTCTTCTCTCTCCGCGCTCGCCCTTCTCTCTTTATCTTTCTCTCTCTCTCTCTCTCTCCTCTCTCTCTCCTCCTCTCTTCCTCTCCTCGCTCTTCACTCTCTACCCTCTCTCCTCTCTTGTCATTCCACTCGTTCTCTCTCTCTCATCGTCCTCTTTCTCTCCCCTCCTCTCTCTCTCTCTTCATCTTCTTTCTCTCTCTCTCTTCTCTCCGTCTCTCTCTCTCTCTCTCTCTCTCTCTCTCTCTCTCTCTCTCTCTCTTATCTCTCATCCTCTCTCTCTCTCTCCTCTCTCTCTCTCCTCTCTACTCTTCCCTCTCTCCGTCTCTCTCTCTCTCGCTCTCCTCTCTCCTCTCTGTCTCTCTCCCGTCGTCTTTCTCTCTCTCTTTCTCGCTCGCTCGCTCTTTCCCCCATACTCTCTCTCTGTCTCTCTCTCTCTCGCTCGCTCTTTTCCCCATACTCTCTCTCTGTCTCTCTTTCTCTCGCTCGCTCTTTCCCCATACTCTCTCTCTCTCTCTCTCTCTTTCTTTATTTCTCTGTATCCACTGCTCTCCCATCCTCAACTGCCCTCGTTTTCCCTTCCCCTTTCTCTTTCCAAGTATTCTTCACCTTCAGCCACCGAAAAGGCCATCCCACTCGCAAATATTATCACACGAGACACGCGTAAGATTTCGTTATCGCCTTTAACCCTTTTTCAAATTACAAATCCACTCCATCGGATAACGTTGGCTTCCTCCCCTAAGCTGGGAAATCCCTAAGATGATGAGGGCGGATGAAAGAGGAGGTGGCGGCGGAGGCTGAGAGAGGAGGTGAGGATGAGGGAGGCTGAGGAAAGAAAGGACGAGGGAGACTGAGGGAGGAGGGAAGGGCGAGGGAGACCGAAAGAGGATGCGGAGGATGAGGGAGGCTGAGGGAGGATGAGGGAGGCTGACGTAGCAGAGATGCTGACCCCACCCCACCCCACCCCACTCAATTATTATCTATAACAAAACAATATA
>NW_014583668.1:0-5642 GCF_000485595.1 Priapulus caudatus
TTCGCTAGGTTGAGAAACTGCGTGAAAGACCGTGCTACGGGTAAGACTTCATCATCGCTAAGCGCTCCTAGCTCTGCGAGTAACTTATCATCATTAAGCTGCTCTTTATTATTACGCCCTTCTTTAGCCAGATGCCGAATACGCTCAATTTTTTCTAAAAAATCGTCACCGAGGTGCGCGGCAATTGTTTTGCCTAGACAAGCCCCTAGCATTCTTACATCATCACGTAAGTCCTGATCAATGACGCTCATAAGGTACCTCCTAATGTTGATAACTCAAGATTAAATAAGGTGCGTAGCTTATTAACTTCTGAGGCCTTAGTATAGCAATGACACTAAGAAGCGCTCAGAGAGAGTTCTTATAGTCACTATTAATTTAATACGGTGAAATACAGGACCAGATAACATGCAGGGCAGGACGCAGGATAACATCCCTACCATCATATTCTACTGAATCCCGGACAAACCTATGCACGCTCTCGATGAAGCTCCTTTAAAACGTGACGCGAATGTTCACAACTCGGCCTCACCTCAAACGAGTTAATGAATACCGGCCAAACCATCTCACATCGTACGACGCTGATGAATAATAACATCGCCTCCCCACAGAATATTAAAGATGAAGTTTCGTTGATGTCTAGTGAAAAAATTCAGGCGATCAGTCAATCAAGCTCCGCAATGCTGGATGGCTATTGTCAATTTAACCATCAATTTATTACCGTCAGTACCGATTATTTATTGAAACCATACCATGATTTGGCGTCCTCCCCACTGCAAGCGCAATCGGCTAACCAGCATCTAATGACTTATTGGAACACGCTAAACCACAACGCGATGGCAACTTTAGGACTAAGCAATACGGTGCTTACTACTATCGAAACAAGCCTGCATCCTATTCATAGTCGCACTTCAAATAACGCTAAACGACTTCAAAGCCAATAAAAAAGCGGCTTTACCAGCACATCCAAAGAAAACACCAAGGAGAAAACAAAGTGTCTTTTAATGCCCTTATTATTACCAAAGAAGATAAAGAAATCAGCGCTAACATTCAGCAAATCGACGCATCACAATTACCCGAAGGTGATGTGATAGTCGATATTGATTACTCAACACTCAACTACAAAGACGGTCTAGCAATTACTGGCAAAGCGCCCGTAATAAGAAAATACCCGATGGTTCCAGGTATCGACTTTGCAGGAACCGTCTCGGCAAGCTCACACCCCAAATGGAAAGTGGGTGATAAAGTGATTTTAAACGGTTGGGGCGTAGGTGAAATGCATTGGGGTGGTTTAGCCCAAAAAGCCAAGATCAAAGGCGACTGGTTAATCGCATTACCTGCGGCGTTTAGCACTCGTCAAGCAATGGCTATTGGTACCGCAGGTTATACCGCGATGCTGTGTGTAATGGCCTTGGAAGCACACGGCGCAACACCTGGAAATGGCGAAATTTTAGTGACAGGTGCAAATGGTGGTGTCGGCAGCGTTTCCATCGCAATACTCGCCAAACTGGGCTATACCGTGGTAGCTTCCACTGGACGCCCTGAAGAAATGGCTTATCTCACCGAACTCGGCGCATCGTCCAGTATGCATTATTGATCCAAGCGAATTGTCAGAAGCGGGACGAGCACTCGCAAAACGAGCGCGGGCAGGTGTTATCAGAATTGCGTCGCAGTCATACGCTAGCAAACGCCTGCGCCACGACAAAATATGGCGGCACAATAGCGGCTTGCGGCTCGCACAGGCAATTGGGATTTCCCCGCCACCGTTGCATCAGACCCTTCATTCTGCGTGGCATCACCAACACCGGCATCGTAGCGTTAACGCACCCAATCAGCCCAACGTGAAACGGCATGGCAAACGGTTAGCGGAAGATCTAAACCCTGCGCTATTAAAAACAATTCGTTTACCGAGATCACCTTATCTCAAGCGGGATCGAACAGCAGAGAAATTGCTGCAAGGGTCAAGATCCGTGGACGTGGTAATTGTGGATGTGAATGCCTAGCGTCTATAGATGCAGGCAACACCACAGAATTAGCTGCACCACTCGATTACTTAATGATGGCTGCGGCCTGATTTATGCCTGATCATGTAGACGGGGAGATTTTTCCCTAGCCGCCCCTGCGACCCATAAAGCATGCTAGAGGATAGCGGTGATGAATAAATTAACAACAGAAGAATGATTGCACCCATTTAATGCACTGCACATAAAGTTACGCCTTGAGATCCAACGCCCGATTAGCGCTGCATCTCCCCGTTCCATTTTCTTCTAGGCGTCTGCCGCACTAAGATCAGGGTGCTTTCCATACATCGGAATGGGCTAACTCAACCATGTCTAGATCACCCATTGCGGTTGACAATATCTCTTTGATAGAGGTTGTGGATTTATATCTTCGAGCTGATGACTCATATTGGATTGCGCCATCGATACAGGCCACGATCATATATCCTCAAAGCGCAAGATAAAACGAAGCCTTTCCGCCTAGTATCGCTGGTTTGTTTTGAGGGTCATTATCATTTGTATAACTTAACGAGACGCGGGCTTGTCTGGATGTGTTCTAAGCAGAGAGAATCCGGGTTGCATGTAGCAGTCTCCAAAAGTGACCTAGTCGCAGTGATTATTGAAGGTGCTACGCAGTATAACAGGGAGACGCCACTTACAAACAAACAACATTCACTGTCAACGAACTTCCGCTGCCGCAATAATGAGACTTTCTACGGTGCATGAACTCTGTTAACCGAAGAACCTCTAGCCGCATCGTTGCTTAAATGCTTTAATGACTTCGCCCCCATTTTACCATTTTTTGGATAATCAATCAGCGAACATTCACATAGGTCGCCTTATCAAATACTCGCTCACTACAACCGTCAGGTAATTGCTTCCTCAACGCTAAGGTTCCGTCTTCCCATTTACCTTGGTCAAAATCGGCCAAAGATAAATCCAGCCTGCACTTTGTTTTGATTGCGCCCTACGGCAAACTCCTCTGCCGTTTGAGTTATTGTCTCACCGATCGTAGTCAATCATCTCATTTAATGTGCGCTCTGGGCGGTTCACATTGTTTGCGTTGATGCCGATCTCAGGCGACTTATCTTGTTGAACTTCTTTTAGTGGCTTGCTTCTTGCTTAGGCGTAGATACTAGCTCTTAATGCTGGAGGAGTTAACAACTCACTTTCTTCATATTGGGGTCAAGCGCTTTGGTCTTCGGCCTCAGGAAAGGCAAGCCAGTATCTGATAATAACGGCGTCATATTAGCTTGTGGCTTAGCTTTATAGCAGCTATCAACAATTTTGTTTTGAGATGGGTATTAATTTTTTTGATTCTCACAATTACAACGCGGGATTAGGCTGGTGATGTACCCGCTTTTTTAGTAGAACTCGATAACCTCTCCGGTACTTCTGCCTCAGCTATCAGTGCTTGTATCTCTTGCGCGAGGCCTTCTTAGTTCCCTGACTTCGGCGCTGTTTAGACTGATCATCCAGATACTGCAACTGTTTTCACCAACCGCATCACGTACCTCCCTTCGCGTGGCGAAGATAACGTCCCTCATATCAGCAGGCGGCGAACCGTACAGCAAAGCAAAGCGGACAAAGAAAAAGGTCACGTTGTGGCTAAAAATGCCATCGAAACAAAAGTAGAAGAACCACGTCGTAAAAATCACTCAGAAAATTGATTAAGGAAATGGGCATTGCGCATGGGTCGCCAGCTAAGGGGGTGTTGGCGTACTCAAATTATTGATGCAATTTATCTTTAGCGACAAAATCTTCGGCATATTGTTTAATATTTTGCATATTTTTACCACTATAAAACCATACATGATGGGCATCAAAAACATGGGTTAATTACGACCACTTTTCCGTAACGGCGAAACGACAATGGATTGTAATAGTCTAAAAAAATCCAGATGATTTACAAGCTCTAGTATTTCTATCAATAGTACTTCAGACAATCCATCTATGCCTTTCTTTAACCTCGTTCGCCATGCGGGCATTACCTCACCCTCATCAATGGCGATAAAAACGGGGGCTATGATTATGTTCTGCAATATGGCAAAGCTCATCGGCAAAAAATGACATAATTATACTTCTCGGCGGTGCTTTTATCAAATAGTGTTCAGTGTTAAACGACCCTTTGGTGAACAACTCCCCCATTGGCTTCTCATTGGCCGATTCTTACTTGAGGACATAGCTAAAAACCCATTGCGTTTGTCCTAGTAAGACATTTAAACGACGCGTAAATACTTCCTTTGCTCTAAGCCCTTATACGCTAATGATCCAGTGATAACTTTACTATCTGATTAACATTGATTTTTAGTTGAAGATTTCATTCAGGCACCGTTATTGCCAAACAACCCTCGAAGTAGCTTTACTTGAGATTTATACTGCCGTATTCCCATTAGAATTAAGCACCTTTAAAAAAGATATTCTTGCCTAAATAATGAGACCTTTCACGCCCCAATATAATTACGGCGGAATGACGTGTTCTAGCTGCGCTTTAAACTGACTTGAATTGGCTTGTAACCCAACGGACTTGCGTTTTCTTAAACGCGCATTATTTATTTTAATTTATGCTAGCACTCTCGGCGCTAGCCACAACCACCGTGACAATCGCATGAACCTTTATCTACTAAGCGGTTTAAATATTCACTTTTACGTTCTTGTAAGTCTTCGTTTAGCTTAATCAGTTGATCAGGGCGCATAAGTAAAGGCTAACAAGCTCAAGCCTTCTTCACCAACTTTGAAAGAAAGAGCGGGGATAAAGTAATATAACACTCATGTTCTGGCAATACCTAACGTCGCGTTATTTCACTATGTACTCAACAGGATAGATTTAGTCTGGATCCATCCCCGCAGCAACGGCCTTACATTTCCTTTAATAAATTAGCGGCAACAGGATTTTGGTCGAATTATCTGCTTCAATACTCTGTGGGCTGATGGAATCCCTTTTCTGCTACTGAAGTTTCAACCAGCTTATCTACCGTAAAGGCCAGCTCGACCCATTTATCTTGCGATGAGATACTTTCTCCAAACAACGACTCAGGAAATGTCTTCTTGAATATTCCAAAATAAGCTTGAGCATGAAAATTACCATTAAAGCTATCCGGCAGTTCGGGCAGCTTTCGCTCCCTCACCTGCTCTTCAAAATCATGGAAGATCAGGTATTGTTTTAGCGGGTTTTCAAACAACTCTTCTGCTGCTTCAATGGCTTTGCGTAGCAACTTAGAAAAAGCCTCTTTTGCATAAGGATCCTCTTCCAAATCCTGCTCAATCATTTTGGTGATTCGAGTTTTAATTATGTCGGTTTCATTACGCGTCTTATCTTCGTTCCACTCCTCTGGTTTTTGCTGCCCCATCAAACCTACGTCATAAACACCTTCAGGCTCTTTAACACCAACACCCACAACATGCTTATCCATCAGTTTTTTGATTTGCTCTGAATACTCATCGTATTCAACCGATTCACCCGCATCCTGTCTAGCCAATTGACGCAAGCTACTTAACTGTTTAACCGTTTCTTTGTAGTGCTGTCGATCCGCATCTGTAAAAACCTTATCTTCAAAGAATGTGACCGACTGCAATGCTACTTTTAAACAGCTTGAAAATTCGGTCAGTGCTTCATAAAAATCATCCCGCGTTTTTAAATGAGCA
>NW_014583669.1:0-5641 GCF_000485595.1 Priapulus caudatus
CAAAGCAAGCTATATCAAAATCGAACGTGATGTCTTTTATGCCATGTTTGGTGATTACGATACCGGGTCTATCGGTGACAGAGTTGTCTCGTTATTCTCGTAGTTTGAACGGCCTTAAGTCTGAATATAACGGCGAGCAGTTTGGCTACAATGCGTTTGTTGCAGAAACCAGTCAGGCGCTGGTTAAAGATGAGATACAGGGTGATGGCACTAGCGGTTTGTACCATTTAACGCGGGATAATATCGTCATCAATTCTGAATCTATTCGTATAGAAACGCGTGAACGTTTTAGAAGTGAACGTATTGTGAATGTTCAGCAACTGACTCGCCACATTGATTACAACATTGATTATGACGATGGCACCATATTCTTTAAGCAGCCGGTAGCGAGCCAAGACACCGCTTAAATCCCAATTGGATTGTTGCAGAGTACGAGTCTGACGACAATAGTCAGGATCGACTGACCAGTTTTGGTGGTCGAGCTAGAGTGAAAAGACGATGACGGTCGAGTTGAGTTTGGGGCAACGTACATCCGCAGCAAGGTCAGCTGGAAAGACGCATACCTAACCGCGGCAGACTTGAAAGTTGCCATCACCGGATCAACTCAACACTCGTTGCTGAAGCTGCTCAAATGATTTCAGCGTTGGTGAGCAATATAAACAAGCGACAAAGTCGTGTACAAGCTAAAGTCTACGCGCGTGAGCAAGATGATGCTTTTGGTCTAGGTCAGCAGCAAGCAAGTGAAAATGCTAGCCGTAAAATGGGTGTAGAAGCCAGCGTAAAAGCCACTGATAAGCTGCTAGTGCAAGGCCAAGCCTATCGCGAAGAGCAGACGCTAAACAATACACAGCGCGATGTAGCAGAGGCCCGCGCCAACTACCAAATGGAACGAGGTTCACTGGGTGTCGGGCTGAGGAATGCACAAGATCGTGACGGCGCGGGTGAAAAAAACCGAATCACGACAGGGCTGTTCGATGCCAGCATGCGCATTACGGATAAACTAACAGCTCGATTGAGCCGCGAGCAGAATGTTGGTAGTCAAACCAATAGCGTTGATTTCCCCACCCGTACCGGATTGGGCGTGGATTATCGCGTCACCGATAAAACGACCTTAAGCGCCACTCAGGAGTGGAGTCAGGGAGACCTTGTCAACACGGAGTCTACGCGGCTAGGCATTACAGACACAGGTATGCGGGATAGTGCGAACTTTCAACGACAATAAGAAAAGCAATTAGCCGCAAAGGTGGCACGCGGGTGCAATATTAAGCCAAATGTACGAGATCTAACAGCAGAATATATATCAAGATTCAATGGAATTGTGGAGCTTTGATGTTGGTGTCGATCATAGCCGCACGCCGTTGAACACTCAGGCTTCCTGACACGGCAATCGCAAAACGAAAGATGTTTACCGCTTTTCGGTAGGTTCAAATACTCGGCCAGCGAAGACTGGGTTGGAATAACGAGCTTGAATACGTACCGCCCAGCGATGAAAAAGGAATATTCTGAGCGCGATTGAGGCAACTTTGAAACCGGGCTTAGATTCTTCTCTAGCTTTGCAGATGTTATAACCAACAGCAACAATCAGGGCAGCAGACCAACCAGGGTTTGATGCCGCACTTAAGGCCTTGCCTGGCGACCGCTTATGATGCATGGATTTACTTGATAAGGCTGCGAATTCAAGTACGACGAAACTCGCGGCCCTGCAGCCGTGTAACTTGACTGGCGTTATATCAACAAACTCTCACGCCAACTTGGCAGTGCCAATGAGAAGACCAGCTGCAACTATTTGAGGCACTAAGTGGGACACGTACTCATATTGGGTAGGGATAATGGTTACAACGGTTTTGTGGGCAATGGCGCCCCACTTCGACTGACCTACGGACATTGCCTCGAATTGGGATATCCGAAGGCCTCGGCATTCGGCAGTTGTGTGGCGACGACGCGTCAGCTACAACTCGGCTATGGTGTGGCAGTGGGCTTTTTAAAACCAATTGACCAGATTATCGTGCGGTCCAGCCTTGCGGTACAAATTTTAAGGAGTTTTTATTGATGAAGATTTCACTGTGTGCGGAATATACCGCGCGGCTGGATGCTGCGCTTTAGTTATAAGTTGGATGAGGATACGTTTGGCGCAGGGTGCAACACAGGAAATGAGTAATGCAATAACCATGATCGTGATGCGCACAGTGAAAAATCTTGCCATGGAATCACCCTGCATACAAGGCTGGGGATACAATGTTCCATGTGCAATCGCCTACTACACAGCTGTCGCGCGGTTTTTTCGCGCAGATCATCGAGTCTAGCCCCGTTGGTTTGATTACGCGCCTTGCATTGCGAGAATACCTACGCAGGTGGTTCGCAATAGATACAGATGGAGATTGGTATAGATATAGATACGTGGGCATTAGATGATTGATAATGATGGTATTTGGTGAATAGTGGTGAAAGTTGCTTCTGCCGTATCTGCATCACTGCCACTCTGGCAGACATGTTTAATTAATGGTACGACAATTTCTTTCTAATGGTCACGGTTGGTGACAATCATACTTTTGGTGTACGGTACTTCACGCCAGCTTACTAGTTATTGATCCACTTGTACCGGCATTGGTTAGCAAGTACAAGATACGAACGAGAATTTTCGGAATCCTACGAATGACTTCAACCGAACTATGCGGGTGGTAAAACTATTTTTCGAGCCAACACAGTTGATGGTGTTTTATCTGTCGATGTGCGATTATAGCAACGTTAGCTGTCATTTGGCCGAGATTAAATGAGTATTCTGTGATTCCCGGTCAATGGCACTAACCCCTGCTGGTGGTAACACTACAATTACAGAACAGGAAAGTTTCGTATGTCTTTACCAGCGGGGATATAACAGCGCCAGTGCCCCTTTCAATATGGCAAATGGCCCTGTCTCTCGGTAACGCACTCGCTGCCGTAGATGCGAGTAGCACCATTAATGGCAGAATGACTAGCCTTTATTTTATATTTTTAACACAGCAGAGATAATAGAATGATTCTGCGTGCTTTTGTTGAACTTGCTGGGTACTTCCACTTTTCAGAGTGGTGCATTGGATACGGACCTTGACGGTATTCTTGATCTATTTAGATTTAGAACAGCAGTATAACGATACCTATACGCGATGCCAATGAAGCGTATGTGCAAGTTCAACGGCCAGATGGCGGAAGACGGTGGTGCGATACGGTAAGGTTACACCACCTTGATCTAACAGATGTAGATGGCAAGGTCATTGGTGCACTCTATCCTGGGAATAACCTTAAGTTGTTACGCAACGCAAGGTCTGTGCGTAGACGTGCGACTGCTGATTGCATCAAATCTGTTCAATCAGGACAACTATCGCACAGTTTTACAATAACTGTCTGCTGGCAGCGGCAAGCACACGACTTTGTGCAGCGGGGACACATGACATATACTATTCCTCCAGCAACAATGTTTCTGCCAACACTCGGACTACAATGGCCAAGTAAGATACAGATGGCGGTGCAAACTTTAGCAATCTAATCAGATGCAGGTGTATTATAGCGGACCATATACAGCCACATTAAGCATACAGTGATGTAACAGGATTAGATGGCTATGTAAATTAATTTAATTCACGACACCAGGCGAATGTCTGTGTAAGATATACAAACATAGCGCAGGCTAACGACGGTACAATTGACCATGGCGAACGGCGCCTGCTAGCTATGGAAGCGCCAGTTCATCACATTGATAATATTAATTACTGGGAGCTGCCGTAGATTGCTGACTCGCGGACTGGGACGTAATGGTAAGATAAGATGCCAACCTCAACGACAACGGATGATGATGTTGAGTAGCACGCCAGCCGATGAAGACTGGCGTTACCTTTTCAATCTGCTGATTAACAAGGGCTCTCCGTTCAGTATTCCGGTAACGTAACAGGTCGGGTTATCTCGAATGCCTGGATAGATTGGAATGTGACGGTGATTTTGTAGATCGCAGGCGAGCAGGATTGCGCAATGCCGAGAGCGATGAAGGGCTTAGGGGCATACTACTTTCTCGGCATGAGCCGACCATCGTCCTTACTGCTTAACGTGCTTAGCTGATGCCATAACTACAGCGCAAACCTATGCCGTGTTCCGCTTTGGTTCGCCAGGTGTTAATGCAACAGGTCGCTGATAGCTTGGGTGAGTGAAGTGGAAGATTATCGCTCCACTATAACGGCAGCCCCTGTTGCGGGTTATAGTTATTGATACCGATGCGCAGGTGGCTAAATGGCATACCTACAGCAAACAAGATCTATGACGGTGACGGCATCAATGATAGCTGTGGATTTAGATGATGTAATGATGGGATATTGCGACAGTGTAGATGTCCAAGGTGTGTATTGTTATGGGTGGTGATTATGATTTTGATGATGCATTAATTTACGGTAAGTGAATCCATTTAATCGATGTTAACCCTATATGGTTTAGGGAATACATTGTTATAGTCTTCGTGCCAGAGATTCACAATCCAGAGACACTTATTGCACCATCTTACTTTACTGTATAGCTTGCGGGGTACTATGCCTTTTTTTCAAACTCAAGATGGGATAAAACAGCTGAACAAGGCCTCATTATTTACCAGTGGTGCGCAAGTGGTTTAATTTAGTCAATCTTCCGCTTACACTTATTGGGGCAACACTCGAAGAAAGATTGGGAGCTGTACCTTAACGGCAGGCATTCCAGATATTGGCGAGCTTTAATAACAATAAAATGGGCAAGAAAAATTGCCTGCTGATGCAGGTGTAGATGTACGTTATATGGGAAAATTTGCTGTTCTGGTGCCAGACACAGATTGTAGATGGCATACCTGTGGATGTTCTTACGACTTAGACAGGCAATGGCGATCGTGCCGATGCCTATAGAAGGCGGTTGGTTGTGCGTTTACTGTTTTAGATATGCCTGTCAATCGCGGGACTTGTTTGGCGGTAATGATCATACGCGGCGGCCCGCTTTATATAATGACGTACAACCACTTTGCCAGATGGTGTAACCTGCGGCAATGTGCATTGATAGTTAATGCTTACGTCTCTGGCTTGTGGGGGAAAGATTGGTAGTGTCGCAGATTATCGCCGTTATAATAGCATGTACCGTGATTATGGTGTATGCCCCCGATACAGGTGTCGGGCACCGGGTGCGGCTACTACGAGAAACACTTTTCGCCAATGGCGGTGCAAGTCATTTCATTGTGACAGGTATATCACTGGGTTCAGGTGTTCCCGATGCGGATGATGGCACCTTGCAAGATATCGCCGCTACGGCGGATGACCTTGCAGGCGTGGATGATGAAAATGGTGTAGCCAGCTTCCCAGTCATTTCGACTTTGTCGACCAGTTACAGTTTGGATGTCACCTGTACGGGTACCGGTTCGATTGCAGGTTGGATTGATTTCAATGGCGTGAATGGCTTTGAGGCAGCAGAGAAGTCGGCGGTTGCAGTTTGTGGTGATACCGTTGCAGACACGGCAACCCTGAGTTGGACGAGCTTGACAGGGCTGGTCGCGGGCACCAGTTATGCGCGGATCCGCACGGCGGCGCTGGCTGCCGATATTACCAATCCCATCGGTGCTGCTGATAGCGGCGAAGTTGAAGATTATGGGATAGTGATTACTGCT
>NW_014583670.1:0-1146 GCF_000485595.1 Priapulus caudatus
TGAGTGGTTAGTACAGGTGAGCGCTTAGTACAGGTGAGTGGTTAGTACAGGTGAGTGGTTAGTATAGGTGAGTGGTTAGTACAGGTGAGCGCTTAGTGCAGGTGAGTGGTTAGTACAGGTGAGAGCTTATTATATGTGAGTGGTTAGTACAGGTGAGTGGTTAGTACAGGTGAGCAATTACTGAATGCTTAACACAGACGAGTGGTTAGTGGTAGTGAATGCTTAGTACGACAAGGTGTTTAGTGCGACGAGCAGTAAGGAGTAAAGAAGAGAGTTAGTACAGGAGAGTTAGTACAGGTGAGTTTAGTACGGGTGAGTTTAGTACGGGTGAGTTTAGTACAAGTGAGTTTAGTACGGATGAGTTTAGTACGGATGAGTTTAGTACGGGTGAGTTTAGTATGGGTGAGTTTAGTACAGATGAGATTAGTACGGGTGAGTTTAGTACGGATGCGTTTAGTACGGGCGAGTCTAGTATGGGTGAGTTTAGTACGGGTGAGTTTAGTACAGGTGAGAAATTAGTTCGGTTGAGAGATTAGTACGGGTGAGAAATTAGTATGGTTGAGAGATTAGTACAGATGAGTTTAGTACGGGTGAGTTTAGTACGAATTAGTTTAGTACGGGTGAGTTTAGTACGGGTGAGTTTAGTATGGATGAGTTTAGTATGAGTGGGTTTAGGACGGGTGAGTTTAGTATGGGTAAAAGATTAGTACGGGTGAGAGATTAGTACGGGTGCGAGATTAGTTCGGTTAAGAGATTAGTACGGGTGAGTTTAGTATGGGGGAATTTAGTACGGGTGAGTTTAGTACGGGTGAGTTTAGTACGGGTGAAAGCTTAGTACGGGTGAGAGATTAGTTCGGTTGAGAGATTAGTACAGGTGAGTTTAGTACGGGTGAGTTTAGTACGGGTGAAAGCTTAGTACGGGTGAGAGATTAGTTCGGTTGAGAGATTAGTACAGGTGAGTTTAGTACGGGTGAGTTTAGTACGGGTGAAAGCTTAGTACGGGTGAGAGATTAGTTCGGTTGAGAGATTAGTACAGGTGAGTTTAGTACGGGTGAGTTTAGTACGGGTGAAAGCTTAGTACGGGTGAGAGATTAGTTCGGTTGAGAGATTAGTACAGGTGAGTTTAGTACGGGTGAGTTTAGTACG
>NW_014583670.1:4678-5638 GCF_000485595.1 Priapulus caudatus
GCGCTTAGTACAGGTGAGTGGTTAGTACAGTGGAGTGGTTAGTACAGGTGAGTGCTTAGTGCAGGTGAGTGGTTAGTACAGGTGAGTGGTTAGTACAGTGGATTGGTTAGTACAGGTGAGTGCTTAGTACAGGTGAGTGGTTAGTACACTGGAGTGGTTAGTACAGGTGAGTGCTTAGTGCAGGTGAGTGGTTAGTACAGGTGAGTGGTTAGTACACTGGAGTGGTTAGTACAGGTGAGTGCTTAGTGCAGGTGAGTGGTTAGTACAGGTGAGTGGTTAGTACACTGGAGTGGTTAGTACAGGTGAGTGCTTAGTGCAGGTGAGTGGTTAGTACAGGTGAGAGCTTATTATTTGTGAGTGGTTAGTACAGCTGAGTGGTTAGTACAGGTGAGTGCTTAGTACAGGTGAGTGGTTAGTACAGGTGAGTGGCTAGTACAGGTGAGTGGCTAGTACAGGCGAGTGGTTAGTACAGGTGAGTGGTTAGTACAGGTGAGCACTTAGTGCAGGTAAGTGGTTAGTACAGGTGAGAGCTTATTATATGTGAGTGGTTAGTACAGGTGAGTGCTTAGTACAGGTGAGTGGTTAGTACAGGTGAGTGGTTAGTATAGGTGAGTGGTTAGTACAGGTGAGCGCTTAGTGCAGGTGAGTGGTTAGTACAGGTGAGAGCTTATTATTTGTGAGTGGTTAGTACAGCTGAGTGCTTAGTACAGGTGAGTGGTTAGTACAGGTGAGTGGTTAGTATAGGTGAGTGGTTCGTACAGGTGAATGGTTAGTACAGGTGAGTGGTTAGTACAGGTGAGCGCTTAGTGCAGGTGAGTGGTTAGTACAGTGGAGTGGTTAGTACAGGTGAGTGCTTAGTGCAGGTGAGTGGTTAGTACAGGTGAGAGCTTATTATTTGTGAGTGGTTAGTACAGCTGAGTGCTTAGTACAGGTGAGTGGTTAGTACAGGTGAGTGGTTAG
>NW_014583671.1:0-5637 GCF_000485595.1 Priapulus caudatus
TGCATGACGATGCGTAACATCGCCTCCGTCTCGTGCACGTAGCTAATGCTAACACCGGGTGGTCCCCCCCCCCGGTGTCTGTACCAGGTAGCATGATGCTAACACCCCCCCCGCGTGTCTGTACCCGTAGCATGGTGCTAACATCCCTCGCCTCCCCGTGTCTGTAACCGTAGCATGATGCTAACCACGTGGGGCCAGGGGCGCGGTTGTAGCAAATCACCTGCTACGGTGCAGAAGCGGAGGATGGTTTAGGCGAACCATGCTACGCGTAGAGCAGTGATCACGGGGGGGAGCGTGTTAGCCAGGCAACCGATGCTATCTAAGCGCCGTGTAGGCTGGAGTACACACTGTAGCATGAGTGCTAGAGCGTCGCCCTGGTGGGGTGTTAGCACCATGCTACCGGTACAGCGCTCTACGCGAGCAGAGTGTGTTATGAGCGCACCTATTGGAACTATGCGGAGAGCTCACACGCGCGCGACGCTCACGAGCCATCATGGCCTCACGAAGGTAGCACTTGGATCTCAGGCGGAGGAGAGGTGGTGTTATGCCTAAATCATACTACGGCTACCCCATGATACCACCCCGCCGTGGTCTGTGAGGGGAGGAGAGAGATCCTCAGCTAATCATGCTACGGTACCAGATACGGCCGGGGTGCTTTCACGTTGTCTGTACTTGATTAGGGGTGATGCGCAGAGACACTCGGCGAAGACTATTCGTTAGCATCCAATGCTACGGTACAAGACACCCCGGTCTGTGATGCTGAGAGCGGGGTTATGACCCCCTTCTCGCTGTCCTCACGTAGCAAAGACATGCCATAGACTACCGGTACAGACACGGGGGGGTGTTAGCATCAAATGCTACGCCCCCGTACGTGTCCTAGGTGCATAAGTGCATATGCTAACACACCGGGGGGGGGTAGCATGCAATGCTAACGGTACACGACACGAGAGGCGGAGCGTGTTAGCAATATGCGTACAGGGTAGCAGTGGTGCTAACAATCCCTTCTTGCGGCCGTCTTCTGGGCACCGGGTACTATAGAACACGGAGGAGGAGAGGTGGTATGCCATAACCCAACATGCTAAGCGGTACAGAGACGGAGGGATGTAGCCCACATCGCTACGGTAACAGACACGGGGGGAGTGTTAGCATCACGCCTCTCTACGGTACAGACACGGGGGGGGTTGTTAGCATCATGCTACGGTCCCAAGACACGGGATGTTGGCCATCTGTGTCTGTAACCATGCTGAGCGTAGCATGATGCTAACACGTGGCAGAGACGGGAGGGATTGTTAGGCACCATGCTACGGTACGATACCGCCGTTTGGGGAGGGGGTATGTTAATGCATATACCATGCCTACCCGGTACGCTATGTCTGTACCACCGTGAGAGTGTTGCTTATATCAGCTATCATGCTGCCAACCGTCACTGACACTGATGCTGATGCAGAGATCGAGGGACTCTTAGCAGCCATGCTCTCTGATACGGTTAGCATGGTGCTGTACAGATACCGACATTCTCTCCGGCGTGGGAGGGCGCGGAGAGAGGAGAGTGTTCAGCCACTCAATCGCTATGTCTCGACCGTGCAGATGAGACACGGAGAGCGATGAGCTTAGCACCCCCCCCCGTGTCTGTTACCGTAAGCATGTCTGAATCGCGTAGCAAGCAATACCGCGCGGCGTGTCTGTAGAGAGAGGAGAGAGGGGGTGTTAGAGCGATCAATGCCTACGTGCACGCAGACGGAACTGAGCACCGTTAGTCACGCACTATAGTCTAACACCCCGTAGACAGATATCGGCCCCCCTGGTTCTGTTACGCAGTAGCATGATGCTGAACACCCCCGCCGTGTCCTGATACCGTAAGCATTGATGCTAACGACCTACCCCGTGTCTGTAACGTAGCATGATGCTAAACCTTCCGCGCCAGTGTCTGTTACGTGAGGAGAGAGAGAGCGGGGTGTTAAGCATCATGCTAACGCCGTCACCAGACAGCGTGCGATGAGGCGAGACAATATAATCATCAAATAGCCCTAACGGTACACCGCACCCGTCGCTGGGAGGCGTAGTATGATGCAATACACGCTAACGGTACGCACGACCGGCGGGGCTGTGATGTACTTGAGCTACGTAGCGTAAGCATCTAACACGGGGGCGTGTTAGCAATCATCACCGCTACGGTGCAGCGCAACCCGGGGGATCGTTACGTCGACTCACAGTGGGAGTGAGGTAGCATGGATGCTCAGACAACTACCGAGGCTGCTCACCCTCGTGTCTGCACGGTAGCCATGATGCTAACATACCCCCCCCTGGTCTGTACCGTAGCATGATGCTAACACCCCCGCCCCCGTGTCTGTACCGTCAGCAATGCATGCTAACACCATACACCCCGTGGTCTGTACGTAGCAATGGTGGCTCAAATACATCCTACCGTAGCAATGGATCTAAGCACCTGCTCCAGTGTCTGTAACGCGTAGCCATGATCTCAACACCCGCCCCTCGTGTCTGTACCTGTAGGCATGAGCTAACACCTCCCGCCCCTCCGTGTCTGTACTGTCAGCATGGTGATAAACAATTCTCTCGTCTCTGCAACCGTAGCCTGAGTGCTAACACCCCCCTCCGTCTCTGCAGCGTAGCATGATGCTAACACCTCCCCTCCCCGTGTCTGTACCGTACGCATGATGCAACACCCCCCACCCGTGTCTGTAGCCGTAGCATGATGCTAACATCCTCCGTGTTGTACGTAGCATGAATGCAACACCCCCCCCCTCCGTGTCTTAGCTGTAGCATGATGCCTAATCCCCCCTCGTCTCGCCCGTAGCATGGTGGCTGAACACCCCCCCGTGTCTGTACGCGTAGCATGGATGCTTAACATCCCGTGTCTGTACCGTGGTCAATGATGCTAACACCCCCCTTCCTCCGTGTCTGTACTGTAGCATGATGCTAACACGCCCCCCCTCCGTTCTGTACTGTAGCAATGAATGCTACACCCCCCCTCCGTCTCTGCATCGTACATGGTGCTAACACCCCCCCCACCCGTGTCTGTACCGGTAGCATGATGCTGAACCACCCGCCCCCGCCGTTCTGTTACCGTAGCAATGATGCTAACACCCCCCCGTGTCTGTACCGTAAGCAATGATGCTAACACCCCCCGTGTCTGTACGCGTAGCATGACGCTAACTACCCCCCCCCCTGTGTCTGTAACCGGTAGGCATGATGCTAACGACCCCCCCCCCCGTGTCTGTACGTAAGCATAATTCTAACACCGCCCCCCCGTGTCTGTACGCGTAGCATGATGCTCAAGAGCCAGGCGCCCTCGTTAGTCAATGCGACTGCTACATGATGGAACACCCCCCCCACCCGTGCTGTACCGTAGCAATGATGTCTAGACACACCGCCCGGTCTGTACCGTAGCAGTGATGCTGTAACACCCGCACCATCGCCGAGGCCCCGTGTCGTGACAGAGTAGCATGGTGCTAACATCCTTCCCGTCTCTGCACAACACGTAGCATGATGCAACACCCCCCGTGCCCGTGCTGTACCGTAGCATCGATGCTAAAGAACCGCCCTCGTGTCTGTACCGCTAGCATAAGATGAACGTATCCCCCCCCCTCCGTTCTGTACTGTAACAAATGGTGGCTAACATCTCTGCCCGTCTCTGGCACGCGTAAGCACTGAAATGCTAACACCCCCCCTCCGTCTCTGCACCGTAGGCATGATCCTAACGACCCCCCCCGTTTCTGTACGTAGCATGATGCTAACACTCCCCCCCGTGTCTGCTACCGTAGCATGAGTGCTGGAACACCCCCCCTCCGTGTCTGTACTATAAGGTAACATGATGCTAACTACCCCCCCTGCCCGTCTCTGCACCGTAGCATTGGTGGCTACACACACCCCCGTGTCCTGAACTGTAGCAATGATGGCTAACATCCCCCTGGAGGATGATTGTGGCTGTCAGCATGATGCTAACAACCGCACCCCCCCTCCGTGTCTGTTATGTAGCAATTAATTGCTAACACCGACCCGCCGCTCCGGTCTGTACTGTACATAAGATGCTAACACCGCGCCCTTCCGTCTCTGCACCGTATGCATGGTGGGCTTAACACGGTCCCCGCCCGTGTCTGTACCGGACATGAATCTAACACGGCCCCCCCCCGTCGGCTGTACCGTAGCATGAGTGCTACACGGACGCCTACACCTCCCCCCCGTGTCTGTACCGTAGCATTGATGCTAACACCGCGCACCGCGCCCCGTGTCCTGTACCGTAGCAATGAGGCTGAACACCCCCCCCCGCCGGTCGTCTGATAACGTAAGCATGTGACTAAATCCTCGCTCTGCACCGTAGCATGATGCTAACACCCCGCCCCCGTGTCTGTACCGTAGGCATATGATGCTAACATCGCCCCGTGTCCTGTACCGTAGCATGATGCTAACACCGCCGCCCCCTGCCGTGTCATGTAAATGTAGCATGCTGCTTAACACCCCGCCCCTCCGGTGTCTGTAGCTGTTAGCATGATGCTAACACCCCTGTACCGTTCCTGCACCCGTAGCTGGTGCTAACCCCGTCGATACACCCGCCGTGTCTGTACCGTAGCATAATGCTAACACCACCCCAGCCGTGAGTCATGATACGTAGGCATGGCTCAACCACCCACGTGTCTGTCGTGCATGATGCTGAACACCGGCCCCCCGTGTCCCTGTACCGTAGCATGAGCTAACACCCCCCCTACCCTGTCTGTACCGCAGCATGGTGCTAAAATCCCTCCACTTTGCACCGTAGCAAATGATGCTAACCGGCCCCTCCGTGGTCTTGTACCGTGCATGATGCTAACTGATTACAACTGCTTTTTTCTGGCCACGGGGGGGGGTGTTAGCATTCATGCCTACGGTGCAAGACGGCCGGAGGGTATGTTAGCACTGTATGCCTATAGCGGTACGATACGTTTTGTGTTTTTGGCACCGCGTCTAGCGGGGGGGGGGTGTTAAGTACCTCCCTATGTCCTACGGTATGTTGCATAGTTGCAGAGCGGAAGGGATGCTTAGCCACCCGATCCCACAATTAGCTCACGTACAGGACACAGTCCCCGTTGGTCTGTACGGGTAGCGAAGAGGGTTGTCACTATAGCCCACCCTCGTGTCTGTTACGGCGTAGGCATGGTGCTCAACATCTCTTCCGTCCTCTGCAACGTAGCACTGGAAGCTAAACCGCACTTCCCCCCCAAGTCTTGGTACGCGTAGATGATGCTACCTAATGCTAGCCTACGGTACAGAGACGGGGGGATGTTAGCATCATGATACGGTACAGAGACAGAGAATGGTATGGCAGCATCATGTCACAGTAAAGAAACTGGGGATGTTAGCTCCATTGTATGGTAGTAGATAGCTTTACACAGACTCATGTAGCTTCATCAAATCTCACCGCTATTCGCGTTAATAAAAACCGAGCGTTAACCTACGTCAGCAAAATTAATACTGCGAGCCTATACAAGCGGCAACGTTAGATCATGAAACAATGGATTCTTACAATCAACCCGCCACGACACACCCACACGCACGCACACACACACACACACACACACACACACACACACACACACACACACACACACACACACACACACACACACACACACACACACACAC
>NW_014583672.1:0-1066 GCF_000485595.1 Priapulus caudatus
ACACACACACACACACACACACACACACACACACACACACACACACACACACACAAACGTACGCCTTTACCTTCACGTTGGTCGTCTGCTGCCGCGCCAACTCTAATCGAGAAGTAAACCAGTGACCTGCGGTGCGACGCATCCAATCGATATAACCACGAGCGAGTTTCGAAGCACGGCGTTGCCGTTTCTACTGCTGCTTCTGTTTCAGCTGCTCCTGCGACTGTCGCTGCTGCTGCTGCTGGTGCTGGTGGTGCAGCCACTGCCGCCGCTGCTGCTGTTACCGCTGCTGCTGCTGTTAACTGCCACTCGCGCGGTTCAACAGCCAGATCCCGGTCCCTGCAACTGGTTTTCACTTTGTCCGCGCCTATCGTCGTCATCTGCATAAGACGCAATTTTGCATATCTTTGCGCTAATATGTACACGTGATGCGTGTGTGATGAATCGATGTGATGGGAGCGTTCATCTAGCAGTAATTAAATGTATTTCCACAGCTAAGCAGCGGTGAGCTAACAGGTTAATATCTTACCACAGCTAAGCAAGGATGAGCTAGCAGGTTAATATCTTACCACAGCTAAGCAGCGGTGAGCTAGCAGGTTAATATCTTACCACAGCTAAGCAGCGGTGAGCTAGCAGGTTAATATCTTACCACAGCTAAGCAGGGGAGAGCTAACAGGTGAATATATTCCCACAGCTAAGCAGGGGAGAGCTAACAGGTGAATATATTCCCACAGCTAAGCAAGGGAAAGCTAACATGTTAATATATTTCCACAGCTTAGCAAAAATGAGTTAACATGTGAATATATTCCCACAGCTAGGCAAGGATGAGTTAACAGGTGAATATATTCCCACAGCTAAGCAAGGATGAGCTAACAGGTGAATATATTCCCACAGCTAAGCAAGAATGAGCTAACAGTGAATATATTCCCATGCACAGCTAAACAAGAATGAGCTAACAGGTGAATATATTCCCACAGCTAAGCAAGGATAAGCTAACAGGTGAATATATTCCCACAGCTAAGCAAGGATAAGCTAACAGGTGAATATATTCCCACAGCTAAGCAAG
>NW_014583673.1:0-529 GCF_000485595.1 Priapulus caudatus
AGTATACGCACACGTACTCATACACACACACGCACGCACACACGCGTACGCACGTACACGTACGCACGCACGCACGCACGCACGCACGCACACACGCACGCACGTTCGCACTCACGCGTATACGCACACGTACGCATACACACACACGCACGCACACACGCGTACGCACGTACACGTACGCACGCACGCACGCACGCACGCACGCACGCACGCACGCACGCACGCACGCACACCCACACGCACGCACGCGTGTGTGTGTGCGTGCGTGCGGGCGTGCGTCCGTGCGTGCGTGCGCGTGTGGTGTGTATGAAAACGAGAACGTCATCGCACAGTAACATCGTAGATCTACCGATAACGGCCTTCTTTGACTCTCTGTCGGCTTGTGCCAATTACTCCACGCTCCCTTCCCACCGTGTCATGTTTTGTTAAACTGCCTCAAACGTTGTGCAAAATAACACACCCACCGCGGTTCGAGTTTAGCTGAAATATGTTCTCTTTCTCCGAGCGGGGAGGGGGAGGGGGAGGGGGA
>NW_014583673.1:5095-5633 GCF_000485595.1 Priapulus caudatus
ACACACACACGCGTGCGTGCGTGTGGGTGTGCGTGCGTGCGTGCGTGCGTGCGTGCGTGCCTACGTGAGTGCGTGCGTGCCATACGTGAGTGCGTGCGTGCGTGCGTGCCTGCGTGCGTGCCTACGTGCGTGCGTGCGTGCGTGCCTACGTGCGTGCGTGCCCGCGTGCGTGCGTGCCCTACTTGAGTGCGTGCGTGCGTGCGTGAGTGCGTGCGTGCCTGCGTGCGTGCCCTGCGTGCGTGCCCTGCGTGTGTGCATGCGTGCCCTACGTGTGTGCGTGCGTGCCCCAGTTAGCCGTAGCAGGCGCCCCGTAAATCGCGCTCGCCCGCACGTAGTATCACATCGCGTGGCGATAAATCACCAGCCAGCTTCAAGCTGACCTCTAAACGTCTCAGCCACGCAGCTCCCTGTCCGCACAGCTTCCCATATATATAAGTATAAGACTCGCTGAGATCGCGCCGACATGTGCGGGCATGTATGCGGCTTCGTTTTCTCTCACTGTCTCTCTCTCTCTCTCTCTCTCTCTATCTCTCTCTCT
>NW_014583674.1:0-453 GCF_000485595.1 Priapulus caudatus
AGCTGTGTGGGTGAAGCTGTGTGGGTGAAGCTGTGTGGGTGAAGCTGTGTGGGTGAAGCTGTGTGGGTGAAGCTGTATGGGTGAAGCTGTGTGGGTGAAGCTGTGTGGATAAAGCTGTGTGGATGAAGCTGTGTGGATGAAGCTGTGTGGATGAAGCTGTGTGGATAAAGCTGTGTGAGTGAAGCTGTGTGGGTGAAGCTGTGTGGATGAAGCTGTGTGGGTGAAGCTGTGTGGGTGAAGCTGTGTGGGTGAAGCTGTGTGAGGGAAGCTGTGTGGATGAAGCTGTGTGGATAAAGCTGTGTGAGTGAAGCTGTGTGGGTGAAGCTGTGTGGATGAAGCTGTGTGGGTGAAGCTGTGTGGATGAAGCTGTGTGGGTGAAGCTGTGTGGGTGAAGCTGTGTGGATGAAGCTGTGTGGGTGAAGCTGTGTGGGTGAAGCTGTGTGGGTGGAGCTG
>NW_014583674.1:4388-5631 GCF_000485595.1 Priapulus caudatus
CTCTCTCTCTCGCCTCTCTCTCTCTCTCTCTCTCTCAATCTGTTTCTCAATCTCTCAATCTCTCTCCCCAGTCTCCCTTCCTTTAGTGTCATACAACAGGGGGTTTCTACAGCTTTATACCCATACAGTCTCAAACATCTGGAGTTTTAACGGCTAGGTACCTACACATTCTCTTACCATGGGGGCGTTACAATAGTTAAGTTTTTATACAGTGTCCCACAGCACTGTATCTCTTAGAAGATGGCATCTGTCGCAGTTTCCTCGTCTTTGCCTTCCGCGGAGTCATTTCAAGTCAGATTCATCATTCCCCGTTATATAGCGAAACCCCACACAGCCTGCCCCTTAATTGCCAACCTCCATTAGCAATAGCTACTGTGCAAGCGCCGGTACCACCACTCAATCCCTCATTGGATTCTCCGCACCCGCGACCTCATTGCCACACTTTATAGAGCAATTATACAATCACGGGGATTACGTCGTAACTTCTACGTTCCGTGCCCCCAACGTACCCTTATCGACTACTGCCACTGCTCACAGGCAAGAGGGAGATAAAGAAAGAGAGAGCGAGAGAGAGAGAGAGAGAGAGAGAGAGAGAGAGAAATAGAGAGAGGGGGAGTTCAGTAAATGAGGGTTATCACGGGATATCTTACTAGCTCGCCCGCTCGCGCTGTCACAGGTTCTATGCGGAACCACGGAGTGAACTGGCTCAACGCAATCTACGGGGAAGGAGCAGTCTGTGCGTATCGACAGTACCTGTATGTGTAGACAGTCTCTATATGTGTAGATAGTCCCTGTATGTGTAGACAGTCCCTGTATGTATAGACAGTCTCTTTATGGAGACAGACTTTGTGTAGGGCAATATCTATATATAGTTAGTCCCTATATGCGTAGACCATTTGCATGAATGAAGCTGTATGGGTGAAGCTGTGTGGATAACGCTGTGTGGGTGAAGCTGTGTGGGTGAAGCTGTGTGGATGAAGCTGTGTGGGTGAAGCTGTATGGGTGAAGCTGTGTGGGTGAAGCTGTGTGGATAAAGCTGTGTGGGTGAAGCTGTGTGGGTGAAGCTGTGTGGATGAAGCTGTGTGGGTGAAGCTGTGTGGATGAAGCTGTGTGGATAAAGCTGAGTGGATAAAGCTGTGTGGGTGAAGCTGTGTGGATAAGGCTGAGTGGATAAAGCTGTGTGGGTGAAGCTGTGTGGATAAAGCTGTGTGGGTGAAGCTGTGTGGGTGAAGCTGTGTTGGTA
>NW_014583675.1:0-5627 GCF_000485595.1 Priapulus caudatus
TCTCTCTCTCTCTCTCTCTCTCTCTCTCTCTCTCTCTCTCTCTCTCTCTCTCTCTCTCTCTCTCCTATAAAGGCACGGGAAGGGCACGTGCAACCGACCCGCTGTATCGGGAAACGTGACACCCTGTTATTCGTTGCCATTGAGACATGCGCCGTCTTTAATCTTTCTCTCTCATTAACGTGAGATGTACGAATGAAACAAAGCAAAGAAGGATTTAAACGGAGTCTCT
Source organism: Priapulus caudatus (assembly GCF_000485595.1). Classification (NCBI taxonomy): domain Eukaryota; kingdom Metazoa; phylum Priapulida; class Priapulimorpha; order Priapulimorphida; family Priapulidae; genus Priapulus; species Priapulus caudatus. The sequence goes on from NW_014583675.1 coordinate 230, forward strand.
CGTATCAGCGAAGGCTTTTCTAATATCGCTCGCCGCGCGTTCGTGCGAATGGCGGTGCGCGTGCACGCACACACGCGTCGATGCTGTAGATGTAGGGCTTGGGCGTGGGAGTATAGCCAGCAACATATGCACACCGCCTATCATTCCGTACAAATTAATACCGCCTATAGCAGGAATTAATATATGACGCACGAATTTTGTAATGGCTGGAGACACGCGTACAGTAGGAACATGCAACGCGCAAATTGTTTAATACACGCATCTAGTTAGATTATACGAGACGTGCGAATCTTTTAAAAGGCAGCTATCGCTCGCGGCTTCGCGGGGTATTTTCGCTCTCACGAGGAGATATCTGCTAAAAGCGCGGATTTTTCCAGGCGAATTCGAGATGACACACCGGCAGTGATGCCGCCGCGGCTGGATACACGACACGGCGGCAGAAATGTGGCGTACATGAGTGTTCTCTCTCTGATCGCGCTAATGGCAGTGTGCCTTATCGCGCGTTTCCGTGGGGACTGATCACCATTTAACGCAATTAACGCATTTAACGCAATTAACGCGTTTAACGCAATTTCATCACAGCGCGCGCATTTTTGCGCTCTAGGTGACGTGTATAGGCCTAGACCCCCCATTGTATTTCTCCCTGTGGATTATAGCTGGTGAGAATGCGGTATTGTATGGGTGGTTACGAACACAGGTTGCCGGCATTGAGAGCCATTTTTTCTCAGTCAAACGCGGAAATAGACGTTAATGGTTGTTCGAATAGATATTAACACTGTTTTAAGTAGAGGCGGCCACTAGTGAAACAAGTTAAAACGCTTTCATCGTTTTCTCGTTCCATGTTATTATCTCCACTTCACATCCCCTCACCATCGTCTTTCTACTTTTTATCTCTTTCTCATCCTCCTCTCCTTCGCACCCTGATTGGCCTCTTCCCGTCTTCTCTATCAACTTCTGCTCTCTCTCTCTCTCTCTCTCTCTCTCTCTCTCTCTCTCTCTCTCTCTCTCTCTCTCTTATCTTCTCTCGCTCCGCTCTCTCTCTATCTCTCTCTTCTCTTTCTTCTCTCTCTCTCTCTCTCTCTCTCTCTCCTCTGCTCCCTCTCCTCCCTCTCTCTCCTCGCCTCTGCTCTTCTCTCTCTCTCTCTCTCTCTCTCTCTCTCTCTCTTCTCTCTCTCCTCTCTCTCTCTCTTCTCTTTTTCTCTGCTTCAATAAGTGATATCGAAAGTCCAGCTGTGTTATTTAGCGTCATAAGAAAATGGAGGTATAAAATGAGCCGAGGCAGAAGCGAAAGTCACATGATTATGTAAACACTCGTGCGCGTTTTTAGGTTTCTTGCATTAACACAGAACATTGCAAAATATCCCAAATTACCACATCAAATTTGTAAATGCTTTCTGTAACAAGAAGACGCCACCTGTGAATTGCAAGTACCGATGTTAGCGAGCAGAAATTATAGTATCAAAAAACCTAGACTAGGTCCTATCCTTAACTCTGTATTATTATACCACAAATTATCACCTCTCTTATCTTGATCTCAAATTATGGCGGCGGGGTCTTCCGATATGGCTTTACAATAATAGCAGTAGAATGTCGATCTTTATGTTTTTGTGGTCCATCTGAGCCCTGACGGATATATGCCACAGGCGCGACACTGAGACGCCTCGGAAAAAACAGCACGCACACGCTTTTATCTTTCTTCACAGTTTCGTATCGATCTGATCACATTTATGCTAGCACGTGCTACACTAACTGACACTACACTAACCATTTATCTATTATTTGCCGTGTCTTTATATTGCCGCATGCCATTAGCGCGTTCACACACGTAGCATAAGAAATCCGGTATTTAGCGTGCACACGAAGCACAAATCACGAAGGCCAAGAAATTACGGTATCTAAACAGCATCCGGTATTTGATGTAAATTACGCGGCTTCCCAGACCCGCCGAATAATTTGCCGTGCTTGAGAAATACCGGTTTCTGAGCCGCGTATCTTTATAGACTGGTCGCGCTCGACAAGTTCCAGTGTAAACTGCCGAGCTGGAACTGTCGAGCCGCAGACCAGTCTACGTATTTTATTGGCATTGCCGTGCGCATTTGCATTGTATTAATTTCGCATTGTTCGCTTTGATTGTTTTAAAGCAGCTCGCAGTTCGCAAATACCGTATTTCTGAGCCGCGACATCAGCGTCGTGAACGCTCGGCCGCGTATTGTCTCAGATTCGGCGTATTTCGCAAATACGCCGTATTTCATAAATACGAAAGTCTGTGTGAACGAGGGCCTATTGTTTCCATGCGTCACACTGGTGTTTTTCACTTCTGACAAACATACCGCTCTACGCAGAAGTTGTTATGTTCCTGCCCAGAAAGCTTTCTGCGTTTTAGCTGCAGTATTGCTTTACGATGAAAGATTGTATTACGTTTATATGTATACGTGAGAGCGACCTCGTTAAGTATTAATCTTCTATTTTAGTCGAGCTGGTTATGTATCACCCAGTCCTTATCCATTATATACGCATCTATCTCAGTTTTGCTTCGAGTTTCTATTACGCACTGCATTGTTCTCGATCGATATCAAACGATCTCTGTTTTCACTGAGAAAGCTCGCATGTTTTCAGGATATTACCACGGTTAAGTTTTCCTATTTTAGATCTGGATTCTTGTTGCTCATTAATGACACAAAGTTTGTGTCGCGTTAATATACAACAGCGAAAGACAAAATGAATCTCCCTTTATTTTTGCGTGTGTATAAAATTACCATATACGTAAGACTCGCTTTTAACGGAATTTATTCAAATTTCTTTCAGCGAAATTCACGTGAGAGGCTTGCGCCGGTAAAGCAGTTTATTAGCAAACGTGAGCGGACACCATTTTAGAAGCTGACTGTATGCTCACGCATTCATGTGCTAAAACACACACACACACCACACATCACACACACTACACACACACACACACACACACACACACACACACACACACACACACACACACACACACACACACACACACACACACACACACACACACACACACACACACACAGACACACACACTGTGCGTGCGTCAACACATCGATTTACTTTCGATTACTTAGTTCATTGGTAAATCGCGGCACGATTGATTGGTGGCGCTGCAGTCGGTGACGCGTCATGCGCGTATGTGGCTATACTCATCGTAACCATGGCCCCGCAGTACACACGCGAAACGTGCGAAAGATTGGCGACCTCCGAGCGTTGACGACTTACCGTCTATTATTGACGTTCATATTAAAGGATGTTAATGCGACCGGACAGGCACCGCGCTGTTCGCACCGGCAGTGACTAGACATGCAGCTAAATGTTTGATGCCAGGAGCGTGCGTGTGTATAGCTGCTGCGTGACTGCGGTCGGGGGGTCGTGGGCGCAGTCCGAATACCGAATAATAACGGTCAAGGAAGCGTCGTCGCAATCGCATCAATCGATCGGTGGTATGATTTGATCGATCGACGGGGGGACGGGGGTTTGGGGGGGGGGGTCAGCGGCACTATAGCTATGGAGACGCCCCCTCCCCGATCGTACCCGACGATGACGTCACGAACTCGAGTAAATATACGGCGCGGCACGGTCCAGCTGATGCCATCCACGGTGAAGAGCAAGACCAACATAACATAACATGTACTATAACATATACGTGATGCTGCTGGTGTTGCTGGTGTTGCTGCTGCTGCTGCTGCTGCTGCTGCTGCTGCTGCGGCGGCGGCGGCAGCGGCGGCGGGGGTAGCGCACCCGTGTAAACGCGTGCCCTGGCTATTTATGGGGGTAGAGGAGGAGGAGGAGGAGGAGGGGAAGCATGTTTTGATACTCGGTTCGCGTACGGCGCACGGGGAAGGATACGGAAACGTTGCTCTGCGCGCGGCTCATCCACGCGCTCTCTTTTCAAAAACCAATGTTTATTCGTGCGTTTCCTGACGTTTTCAACGTTAATGATGCGAACGTAAAACGTAAAGCGTTTAGTCGCGTAAATCGAGGCGCGCATCTAAGCGCTAAATCGAATGAAGCCTGCTCGCGACAGCGTGCGAATCGCTGCGTGAGCACAGCTCAGCGCGCATGCGCGGCGGCGGTGCGTCGTCGCGATGCCGAGGATGCGACTAACACGCGCTGAAGATTGCGTATCCCACGCAGCCTCCCCTTCCCCCCGTATCCCACGCAACCTCTCCCTCCCCCCGTATCTCACGCAACTTCCCCCTCCCCCCGTATCCCACGCAAACTTCCCCCGTATCCCACGCAACTCTCTCCTCCCCCTCGTATCCCTACGCAACCTCCCCTCCCCCCGTATCCCAGCGCAGACATCCCCTTCCCCCCGTATCCCACGCCAACCTCCCTCCCCCCGTATCCACCGCCAACCTCCTGCTCCGTCTCCGATATCCCATCGGCAACCTTCCTGCTCCTCCCGTTATTCCACGCAACCTCTTCCTCTCCCCCCGTATCCACGCAACCTCGCCCCCTCCACTCCAGGTATTCCACGCAAACCTCTCCCTGCCTCCGTATCCCACGCAAACCTCCCCCTCCCCCCGTATCCCACGACCAACCATCCCCCTCCCCCGTATCTCACGCCAACCTTCCCCCTCCTCCCTGTATCCACGCAACCTCCCCCTACCCCGCTATCGCCACGCAACCTCCCTTTCCCCCCGTATCCACGCCCAACCTCCCTTCCCCCCTTTATCCCACGCCAACCTCCCCCGTTCCGCCCCCCGTATCCACGCAACCTCCCCTGCCCCCGCTATCCCACGCCAACCTCCCTTTCCCAACCTATCCACGCAACCTCCCCCCCCCCCCGTATCCGCACGCAACCCACCTTTCCTCCCGTATCCCACGCGACCTCCCCTCCCCCGTATCCCACGCGACTCCCCCCTCCCCCGTATCCCACGCAACCTCCCCCTCCCCCCGTATCCCACGCAACCTCCCCCCCCATATCCCACGCACCTCCCCCTTCTCCTCGTTACTCCGTCGCGCTGTGACCCTCTTTTCTGTCATATCCCACGCGACCTTCCTTCTCCCCGAGATATCACGTATTCTCGCGACGGTTGCTGTGTTCTGCTGCCTCGCTACATCGGCTCTGTCACCGGCTAAGATCCTTCGCGATCAGCGACCATGCATNCTGTCGTCTTTCTCCTGCACTTGCACGGATGCTTTGAGCCGTTGCTATCCGAGGGACCGTTGTCAGAAACAAAATCAGTCTTAACACAGAAACCTTTTCTCGCAGACCTGCCAGAATCTGCGGTCAGACCTCAGAATATCAAAAATCATAAATCCGTATTCTCAGTATATCAGAAATCCGACCACTATAAACTGCGTATTAGAAACTCAGTAACGTCACAATGTTTCTGTTAACGGTCTATGCGAAAAAATTGTTTTGGCG
>NW_014583677.1:0-607 GCF_000485595.1 Priapulus caudatus
TGCTGCTGCTGCTGCTGGTGGTGGTTGTAGTGGTGCTGCTGCTGCTGCTGCTGCTGCTGCTGCTGCTGGTGGTGGCCGGTAGTGGTGGTGGTGGTGCTGCTGCTGCTGGTGCTGCTGCTGCTGGTGCTGCTGCTGGTGCTGCTGCTGCTACTGCTCCTCCTCCTCCTGCTGCTGCTGGTGCTGCTGCTGCTACTGCTCCTCCTCCTCCTGCTGCTGCTGGTGCTGCTGCTGCTGGTGGTCGTGNCTCTCTCTCTCTCTCTCTCTCTCTCTCTCGCTCTCTTTCTCTCTCTCTCCCTATCTTTCAATGCAGCTCCCCCGGGTTGCATCGGCTGATCACTGATCGCATGCGGGAGCGAGCGTAACATAGACTGACTCCATGTGTAGTCGAGGATCAACATTTGGCAGCCTAAGGGATATCGGGAGTCAGTCTAGATTAGACATAGCGGGGATTTCTGCCGAGTCGTCGCTCAGCAGCGTCGACGTAAATTGAGTGTGCGACGTCCCTGCTGCTGCTGCTGGTGCTGCTGCTGCTGCTGCTGCTGCTGCTGGTGGTGGTGGTGCTGCTGCTGCTGTTGGTGGTGCTGCTGTTGCTGCTGGTGGTGGTGGT
>NW_014583677.1:2409-3741 GCF_000485595.1 Priapulus caudatus
GCTGTTCGCGTGTATAGCTGTTTTTTAAATAATAATTCCGATCATTATTTCTCGATTTCAAAGAGCGGGGGAGTCGCACCACCGTACGTGTGGTCGACAAGCGCTGAGCAGCGAGAGTGAGTGTGTTGTCACGGTCCTTTAATCGGATTCGTTTCTTCCAGCCGATCGATCCCCGGCACCCAGCAATTACACCGTCACTCGCTCGCTCTCCCCTCCCNGAGAGAGAGAGAGATCAAGAGCATACGCTCTTGATGGAATGTATGTTATATCGCGTGGGTGCATGATTGATCGATCTGTAGTAACAATGAACGCAGAATGTGCATTCCTTTATGATTGATAATGTGATGAGTTATCATAGCTATTAATGCAATAATGTATAGGTGTTTGAGTGATTCTGCACATGTTACATGCGTGTGTGTACACACACACGCGCACGCACGCGCCCACACACGCACGCGCGCCCACGCACGCACGCACGCACGCACGCACGCACGCACGCACGCACGCACGCACGCACGCNATATATATATATATGTGTGTGTGTGTGTGTGTGTGTGTGTGTGTGTGTGTGTGTGCGTGCGGACGTTCGTGCGTGTGTGTGTGTGTGTGCTCGGCTGGTGAGCGAGAAGTTGTCAGATAGAGACGGACGGATATATAACGCTGCAGACGATGACAAATCGGTGGCTGAATTACGCGATTAATTCGTCATTAGTGCTGAGAGAATTATCAGCGTCCATTCATCTTTCTATAGCTGTCCGCGCGCGACATCTACGCTTGTCGGAATTCATTCCCCCTTTCAGCAGTACGAATGACTCTCGGCTGGTCAACCTAGGAATCGCCAGCAGGGTAAGGGGTGCATGCTGGCGAGCAAACACTACAATGGAGCCTGAAGGGGGGTATACAGTAATCGATTCTTCCGACTTCTCCGAGTTTATTAAATCAACGCGCGTAGGCTGGCGTTGTTTAATAATTTCACTCGAATTATCAAAACTCGTTAATCTCAAAAAGAAGCCCCCCTGAATCGAATTGACGCCGAATTGCATTATAAGAGGCGCGGCTAATCAGAGGTCCCGGAGGTCGAGGCAGTCTCCTGTGATTGCGCACAGTCCGCTAAGGCGCCGCCGACGGAGTGGAAAAGCCGCCGCAACTCCTCAGCGTCTCGCAAGGAAATCGAGTGATTAACGAAGGCCGGCAGTCGAGCTGCTGCGCAGCATCCCTAGGGGTCATGGGCGCTGCGCTGAAGCCAGCCACACGCACGCAGACATGCACACGCACACGCACACGCGCACGCACACGCACACGCACACGCACACGCACACGCACACGCACACG
>NW_014583677.1:5190-5626 GCF_000485595.1 Priapulus caudatus
GTGTGTGTGTGTGTGTGTGTGTGTGTGTGTGTGTGTGTGTGTGTGTGTGTGTGTGTCGTAGTGTCGTGTGTGTGTGTGTGTGTGTGTGTGTCTGTGTGTGTGTGTGTGTGTGTGTGTGTGTGTGTGTGTGTGTGTGTAGTGTGTGTGTGTGTGTGTGTCGTGTGTGTGTGTGTGTGTGTGTGTGTGTGTGTGTGTGTGTGTGTGTGTGTGTGTGTGTGTGTGTGTGTGTGTGTGTGTGTGTGTGTGTGCGTACGTACGTGTGTGTGTATGAGCAGAGGAGCTTGTGCGTACCAGAGTGTTCGGTTATGAAGTATTACCGAAGTTGTTCGTAAGCATCCTCTTCTATGTCGTTTTATCTCTCAAATTGATAACGCTTATGATTGAATTCGATCCTGAGATATTTGGCTGCGTAGATATTGAGCTCTCTCTCTCTCTC
>NW_014583678.1:0-1699 GCF_000485595.1 Priapulus caudatus
ATCGTGAACAAGGAATCGGGAGAATCAATGTTGGGGGGTTTAAGCCGTCAAAGGTCAAGATGGGTAAACGGAGGGCGAATAAATTTGCCCCTTAACTTACGGTATAGGAGCGAGAATTTACGGAATTGCGCACAAATCTGAACGGCCTCGACTTATGCTCTTAATCATTTGGGTATTAGGTGTGATGGGCAGGAAACCTATCACCAGTGCGAAATGGAGTCACAGGTCAAAGGGCAGTGGGGAAAGGTCAGATGTCAGACATTTTCTGAGGACGTGGCCTAACGGACAGCAGTGGAAGAAACTTTTTTGTTCAGCGCCTGACCTACCATTTTTATCACTCTATTGAAAGGATCATGAATATGTGCCTTCACTGACGTGCCAAAGAGTAAGTGGTCTGATGACCTTTTACCTCCAGAGGAGGGATTAAACATGGATTCCTGAACTGCCTCAATGATGCTCACAGTGTTCTCATATTCAGGCACATCCATAATCTAGAAAGCCAAAGCCTGGATAGCCCAAACGGCCTACAGCACAGGATTACGGCCTCAAAGGTTCTTGGATCGTAATCCCATCAGATTTTTTATTACTTACCTGTTTTCTGTATTTTTCTGTCTTTACTCCATTTAACTATTTTTTTCCAATGACCGCAATATTTACTGATTTATCTACAACAATTTATAACAGCAAATAATTTTTTTTTTAATAGGTTGGATTAGGGATCACAAGCCACCATAAAACAGGAGTTCAGCAGCGATTTTTATTAACCAATGCGGATTTGGGAGGTATGCAGAATGCAGAAGGTGTAAATGAGGTGTACACAAGCTGCGTATCGTGGCATATCTGCGCCTAACAAAAGGTGCACTACGCACGCACTTAAATGTACGTTTATAACGTAGCAACAGACCTCAGATGAGCCCAGACGCTCTGCGGCTCTTGTTAATAAATTTTATGATGGTATTATAACCACCACTTCATGTGCTTAAAATTTTACAGGGATTCCAGGATAATGGAGATATGAATTATGACAGGATAGGAGAAATTCACAGAGATCTTATATCTTTCTTAAAAGCTAAAAGTAGTGTATTTGCTGAAAATCTTGCCAACCAGGTATGTGTGAAGTAACCATTGCTAATTCCTTTTAATATCCATCAATAAATTTAGAAGTTGTGTAAATTAATTTATGTCTGCTGAAATGGCAGTTAATAACATATATAGTAATATATCATAACACTTTACGGTAATAACTACGGTTCGTGCGTGTGTTTGTAGGCATATGTATGTGTGTATATATATATATATATATATATATATAGTTTTCTAATCCTCTATCCTAGTGTCTGGAATATTGGTGTGCTGTTCAGTTGTCACTTCCTTTTTTGCCTTAGGACTTCACACTATACACAGTAGGTATGGCTGAGGCTAGTGGGAATGAGTCTGGGTTGTTATGTTCTGACGGCAGTGAACCCTCAACACCGAAGTTAGAGAATGTCAAAGTTTCCGTTGAGAAGGATAAACTGCAGAAGCAGGCTGTTAATAAGAACCTTTCTACTAAAGCTGGTTCAAGGAAGGTGGAGCTGTCTGCGAAACAGAAGACCCCCATCGGTGATGAGAATCGGAGGTTCGGATGTGAAGAAATTACCGTTCACATTGGTGTCATCTATTTTCCAACCTCATTTCTCTCTCTCTCTCTCTCTCTCTC
>NW_014583678.1:2617-3998 GCF_000485595.1 Priapulus caudatus
ACCACAGACACGGACCAGGAGGAAATCAATGTGTTGGAAGATGGCGCCGCAGACACGGACCAGGAGGAAATCAATGTGTTGGAAGATGAGGCTACAGACATGAACCAGAAGAAAATTAACGTGTTGGAACATGAGGCTACAGACGCAAACCAAGCAGATATCAACCTAATAGAAGATGAGATCAAATTCACAAATCAATTCAATGTGTTGGAAGATGAGGCTACAGACATGAACCAAGGGGAAATCAACCTGATAGAAGCACAACAGACCACGACCACAGACACGAACCATGAGGAAATCAACGTGTTGGAAGATAACACTACAGACACGAACCAGGAGGAAATCAACGCAATGCAAGATAAGTCCGCAGACACGAGCCAGGAGGAAATCAACGCGTTGGGAGATAAGACTACAGACACGAGCCAGGAGGAAATCTACGCTACGGAAGATGGCGCCACAGACACGAACCAGGAGGAAATAAACGCTACGGAAGATACGTCCGCAGACACGAGCCAGGAGGAAATCTACGCTACAGAAGACATGTCCACAGACACGGACCAGGAGGAAATCAATGTGATGGAAGATGAGGCTACAGACACGAACCAGGAGGAAATCAATGTGTGGGATGTCTGTAGCCTCATCTTTGGTCTGTTGTGCTTCTATCAGGTTGATTTCCCCTTGGTTCCATTGATTTCCTCCTGGTTCGTGTCTGTGGAAGTATCTTCCAACACATTGATTTCCTCCTGGTCCGTGTCTGCGGCACCATCTTCCATCACATTGAATTGATTCGTGAATTTCGTCTCATCTTCTATTAGATTGATATCTGCTTGGTTTGCGTCTGTAGCTTCATGTTCCAACACGTTAATTTTCTTCTGGTTCGTGTCTGTAGCCTCATCTTCCAACCCATTGATTTCCTCCTGGTCCGTGTCTGCGGACTTATCTTCCGTAGCGTAGATTTCCTCCTGGCTCGTGTCTGTAGTGTTATCTTCCAACACATTGATTTCCTCATGGTTCGTGTCTGTGGTCGTGTATGTGGTCGTGTCTGTAGCCTCATCTTCCAACATGTCTGCGGACTTATCTTCCGTAGCGTAGATTTCCTCCTGGCTCGTGTCTGTGGACATATCTTCCAACGCATTGATTTCCTCCTGGTCCGTGTCTGCGGACTTATCTTCCGTAGCGTAGATTTCCTCCTGGTCCGTGTCTGCGGACTCATCTTCCGTAGCGTAGATTTCCTCCTGGCTCGTGCCTGTAGTCTTATCTTCCAACACATTGATTTCCTCATGGTTCGTGTCTGTAGTCGTGTCTGTGGTCGTGGTCTGTTGTGCTTCTATCAGGTTGATTTCCCCTTGGTTCGCGGACCAGGAGGAAATCAATGTGTTGG
>NW_014583678.1:4600-5625 GCF_000485595.1 Priapulus caudatus
ACCACAGACACGACTACAGACACGGACCATGAGGAAATCAATGTGTTGGAAGATGAGGCTACAGACATGAACCAGGAGGAAATAAACGCGTTGGAAGATACGTCCACAGACACGAGCCAGGAGGAAATCAATGCTACGGAAGATGGCGCAACAGACACGAACCAGGAGGAAATCAATGTGTTGGAAGATGAGGCTACAGACATGAACCAGGAGGAAATCAACGCTACGGAAGATATATCCACAGACACGAGCCGGGAGGAAATCTACGCTACGGAAGATGGCGCAACAGACACGAACCATGAGGAAATCAATGTGTTGGAAGATATGTCCACAGACACGGACCAGGAGGAAATCAATGTGTTGGAAGATGAGGCTACAGACATGAACCAAGGGGAAATCAACCTGATAGAAGCACAACAGACCACGACCACAGACATGAACCATGAGGAAATTAACGTGTTGGAAGATGAGGCTACAGACGCAAACCAAGCAGATATCAACCTGATAGAAGCACAACAGACCACGACCACAGACATGAACCATGAGGAAATTAACGTGTTGGAAGATGAGGCTACAGACGCNTATGTTGGAAGATGAGGCTACAGACACGAACCAAGGGGAAATCAACCTGATAGAAGCACAACAGACTACGACCACAGACACGACTACAGACACGAACCATGAGGAAATCAATGTGTTGGAAGATGAGGCTACAGACACGGACCAGGAGGAAATCAACGCGTTGGAAGATAAGTCCACAGACACGAGCCGGGAGGAAATCAATGTGTTGGAAGATGAGGCTACAGACATGAACCAAGGGGAAATCAACCTGATAGAAGCACAACAGACCACGACCACAGACACGACCACAGACACGAACCATGAGGAAATCAATGTGTTGGAAGATACGTCCACAGACACGGACCAGGAGGAAATCAATGTGTTGGAAGATGAGGCTACAGACATGAACCAAGGGGAAATCAACCTGATAGAAGCACAACAGACCACGACCACAGACACGAATC
>NW_014583679.1:0-886 GCF_000485595.1 Priapulus caudatus
TCAAACATGGCGGGAAACTAACGGTGGAGAATGACTCAAACATGGCGGGAAACTAACGGTGGAGAATGACTCAAACATGGCGGGAAACTAACGGTGGAGAATGACTCAAACATGGCGGGAAACTAACGGTTGAGAATGTCTCCAACGTGGCGGCAACGCAACGGTAGTAAATGTCTCAAAGATTGCGGCAAGAAAACGTGGATAACGTGGTCGACTAACGTCCCGATTCAGTCAAACATTTCCACTTGGATTGTAAATTTTTTTTAAAGCTGCAAAGATATTTCCTGTGACTCTAAATCAGTTGACGTCATTTCACCTACTACAGTCTTTTGCAATAATATTTTTTAATTACTATGTACTTATAACTAAATATTAAAAATTGTACCGCACGTATAATTTCTTTTACATTTATTTTAGTTTGCATAACTTTAATGTCCTAGCTTATGTTATTGACATACTTTTATAGCAGAGCAAACAGGAGAACATAATTGCTCTCTAAAACAAACAAAACGAAAGATATCACATAAAAAAGATAAAAGGATAAAACAAGAAATCGCTTAGTCACCACTGATATGCACATCTTAGTATAAATATTGGGCGAATAGCGCCACCTACATAGCTTCTTTTTTAGAGGCAGCCTAAACTCTTAGAATGCGTAACCGGCTGATAACAAACATGTTTTATTCAATTTTGACGTGATCGCGATATGTCTCCACTACTAACCGAACTGATTTTAATTGCAATGAGCGTGGCAAATAATGACTATTTAAATATCTCGCTCTTAGCGATTAAACGAGTTGTCATCATATCGATGCAGTGGAGATCGATGCCTCGCCACGGAATGGTAACCTCCGTGGATGAAAGAACCCCACACGCACACACACAC
>NW_014583680.1:0-955 GCF_000485595.1 Priapulus caudatus
GAGAGAGAGAGAGACAGGGAGCGAGAAAGAAGGAGAGATTTGTGAATCGATCTCTGTGTCGTCGCGTCTTCGAAGCAATAAAAACTATAGTAGCTAGCGTTCGTTTCATCGCAACTCAACTCGTTCTCACCTGCGCCTGCACGCCCCCGTCTTAATGCCACCAATTACGATCTTAGATTTTCTATTGGTACGGACGTTTCGGAAATAAATAAGCATGGCACTATATCTGAAATCACTTAGTAGTATCTACTTACATCTATTTGTCTACTCATATAGTAATTTAATTGTCTAAAATCAATTGAATCTGAAATCTGAGATCATGAACTGAATCTGAAATCTGAGATCATGAACTGAATCTGAAATCTGAGATCATGAACTGAATCTGAAATCTGAGATCATGAACTGAATCTGAAATCTGAGATCATGAACTGAATCTGAAATCTGAGATCATGAACTGAATCTAAAATCATACACACTAATTTTGGGTGCGTTTACCACAAAACCCACAATTATTCATAATATTCCCACCACCACAACATGCCAGCTTCGGTTTAGCGATGTTTGCTATAGATTGACTGAGAAGAGAGTTGGAAGCTTGGCGGTGGCTGTCACCTGCGGCTGTCACAGGACAGCGGGACAGAGACACAGCGGGAGAGCGATTGTCGTCCTATTACGGGTCATTTACGCAGCTTGGGGTGAGAGTAGGCACGCATACACACACGCACGCGCGCGCGAACACATACACATACACACACGCGCGCATGCACACACATAGACGCACACACACATACACAAACGCGCGCATGCACACGCTCGCACGCGCACGCACGCACACGTACACACGAGAGTAGGCACGCATACACACACGCACGCGCGCGCGAACACATACACATACACACACGCGCGTGCGCACACACATACACAAACGCGCGCATGCACACGCTCGCACGCGCAC
>NW_014583681.1:5085-5624 GCF_000485595.1 Priapulus caudatus
CTCTCTCTCTCTCTCTCTCTCTCTCTCTCTCTCTCTCTTTCTCTCTCTCTCCCTCTCTCTCCCTCCCTTTTTCCCCTATCGCTACCTATAACTACCATCATCGTGACCCTCCCTTCCTCTCTTCATTTCTCGCTCGTTCTCTGCCTCGCGCACGCTTTCTTCCCCGCACCCTCTCTCTCTCTCTGTTCACACTTGTGTTATGTGTGTACTTACTTGGGTATGTTAATATGTTTACAGTAACAGCAACACTCTGCTTCTTTGCTTCTCCTCCCATGCTCCCCCTCCGCCTGCACACGGCGAGATCAACAGTGATGATGCTATTGTCTGCAGCCGCGAGAAAAAACATATATATATGTCTATTATATATATATATATAAATATATATACATATATATGTATATTATATATATATATTGCACAAGAATACCAAATTATGGGTATTCAGTTATTAAACGAGAGAAGAGAGAGAGACACATACACACACACAGAGAAAGATAGAGAGAGAGAGAGAGAGAGAGAGAGAGAGAGAGAGAGAGAGA
>NW_014583682.1:0-438 GCF_000485595.1 Priapulus caudatus
CGTACTACGTACTATGTACTACGTACTATATACTTCGTACTATATAGTATGTACTATGTACTATGTACTATGTACTACGTGCTACGTACTATGTGCTATGTACTATGTACTATGTACTACGTACTACGTACTATGTACTATGTACTATGTACTACGTACTATGTACTATGTTCTATGTACTACGTACTACGTACTATGTACTATGTACTATGTACTATGTGCTATGTACTATGCACTACGTACTACGTACTACGTACTATGTACTACGTACTACGTACTACGTAATATGTACTATGTACTACGTACTACGTACTATGTACTACGTACTACGTACTACGTAATATGTACTATGTACTACGTACTATGTACTATGTACTATGTACTATGTACCTATGTACTATGTACTATGTACTACGTACTATATACTACGTACTATAT
>NW_014583682.1:4757-5622 GCF_000485595.1 Priapulus caudatus
ACTATGTACTACGTACTACGTATACGTACTATGTACTACGTACTATATAGTATGTAATATGTACATGTAATATGTACTACGTACTATGTACTACGTATTACGTACTACGTACTATGTACTATGTACTACGTACTATGTACTACGTAGTATGTACTACGTACTATGTAGTATGAACTACGTACTATGTACTATGCACTATGCACTATGTACTACGTAGTATGTACTGCGTACTACGTATTATGTACTACGTAATATGTACTATGTACTATGTACTACGTACTATGCACTGTGTACTATGCTCTATATACTATGTACTATGTACTATGAACTACGTACTATGTACTATGCACTATAGTACATAGTACATATTACGTAGTACATAATACGTAGTACGCAGTACATACTACATAGTACATAGTACGTATTACATAGCGCATAGTGCATGTAGTACGTAGTACATAGTACGTAGTACGTAGTACGTAGTGCATAGTACATAGCACATAGTACATAGTACATAGTACATAGTACGTAGTACGTAGAACATAGTACATAGTACGTAGTACATAGTACATAGTACATAGCACATAGTACGTAGCACGTAGTACATAGTACATAGTACATAGTACGTAGTACGTAGTACATAGTACATAGTACATAGTACATACTATATAGTACGTAGTATATAGTACGTAGTACGTAGTACGTAGTACATAGTACATAGTACCGTACTACGTACTATGTACTATGTACTACGTACTATGTACTACGTACTACGTACTATATACTACGTACTATATAGTATGTACTATGTACTATGTACTACGTACTACGTACTACGTACTATGTACGTATGTACTACGTACTA
>NW_014583683.1:0-332 GCF_000485595.1 Priapulus caudatus
GTCGTGTGTGTGTGTGTGTGTGTGTGTGTGTGTGTGTGTGTGTGTGTGTGTGTGTGTGTGTGTGTGTGTGTGTGTGTGTGTGTGTGTGTGTGTGTGTGTCTGTGTGCTGCTGTGGTGGTGGTGGCGGCAGAGAGAATTTCAGCCTGTGTGAGGGCAAAGTACAGATGTGAGCGCGCTCGCGTGACATGTACGTGTGTGCATGATGATGATGGTGATGATGATGATGATGAGGAGGATGAGAAGGGTCACTACTTTGTGTGTGTGTGTGCGTGCGTGCGTGCGTGCGTGTGTGTGTGTGTGCGTGCGTGCGTGCGTGCGTGCGTGTGTGTGTG
>NW_014583683.1:2018-5620 GCF_000485595.1 Priapulus caudatus
CTGCTGCTGCTGTACTGCTGCTGCTGCTGCTGCTGCTGCTGCTGCTGCAGCTGCCGCCGCTACTGCTGCTGCTGCTGCTGCTGCTGCTGTTACTGCTACTGCTGCTGCTGCGCTGCTGCTGCTGCTGCTGCTGCTGCTGTTACTGCTACTGCTGCTGCTGCTGCTGCTGACACTGCAGTAGTGTGTAGAGGCACGCCGCACGCACACGCACGAACGCACGTAGAGCCAGCCGGCGTGACGGTCTCGCGTACATCGAGCTGGCTGCGATTATTCAAGCCATCGGATGCAATAATGATATCTCGCCGCACTCCCCCGCAATATGGCGGCGTTGATTCCCCCTCCCTCCGCGCGAGTGTGTGTGTGTGTGTGTNCCCCTAACCCCAATCCTACCCCTAACCCTGACCTTAGCCCTAACCCTAACCCTAACCCCAATCCTAACCCTAACCCTGACCTTAGCCCTAACCCTAACCCTAACCCCAATCCTAACCTTAACCCTGACCTTAGCCCTAACCTTAACCCTAACCTTAACCCTAACTCTAACCTTAACTCTAACCTTAACACTAACCCTAACCTTAACTCTAACCCTAAACCTAACCCTAAGCCTAATCATAACTTTAACCCTAACACTAACACTAACCCTAAACCTAACCCTAAACCCATTCATAAAGCTAAACCTAGCCCTCACCCTAACTCGAAATCAAACCCTATCTCTAACCCTTAGCCCAACACTTACCCTAACCCTGATCCTAAGCCTATTAACCCACCCTAACTTCTACGGGGAGCGACATGTGTCCCCTCCTCTACGCCACTGTACTCGTATTATGTCTAGGTGGGGTTATCACAGCCCCGCATGCGCGAATCACCCCCGCCACGCGTGCTCGCATACACGCACACGCACGCACGCACGCACGCACGCACGCACGCACGCACCGAGTGTTTAGAAGGTCGCGCTATATGGTGTACGCATGCGTCAGTCATTGCACGCGAGCGCGCGCGTCTGACGTTCCCCTACACAGGCTACTCAGTGTGGGTGTGTGCGTGTGTGTGTGTGTGTGTGTGTGTGTGTGTGTGTGTGTGTGTGTGTGTGTGTGTCGTGTCGTGTGCTGTGTGTGTGTATAAGTGCGCGTTCTCTCTGATCTGCTGTCATTTCGATGCGTAGTTTGTTCTGTGCGCCGCTGGTGGTCTCCTCATCATTCTACCCCTTCCCCCCGCACCCTCAAACACCTTCCCTCCGAAAACGCGCCCCCTAATGCGTCATGAAGTGCGACCGCTGTTATGCCGTCGCCGCGTCCGTTACCTTCGCCGGGTATCGCGCGAGGTCAAAACCGAAATGGCGGCACCATCTTGGAAATCACCTCTGTCTCTTTCCATATATATATATGTACTATGTATATGTATATGTATTGATATATGGTATATGCTATATGTCATATGTATATGTATATGTTATATGTATATGATATGTAATGTATATGTATATGATATGTATATGTATATGTACTATGTATATGTATATGTATCATGTATATGTATATCTAAGTTGTATGTATATGTATATGTATAATGTATATGATATATGTATATGTATATGTATATGTATATGTATATGTATATGTATATGTATATGCTATATGTATATGTATATGTAATATGTATATGTATATGTATATGCTATATGTATATGTATTATGTATATGTATATGTATAGTATAATGTATATGTATATGATATGTATATGTAGTATGTATATGATATATGTATATGCTATATGTATTATGTATATGTATATGTACATATATATGTATGCTATACAGATATATTTTGTGCCCCCACGACGCTTGTTAAATAGAAATAAACCTTCAAATATTAAATTTTTTCACATAATCGAACTGCCTTGCGTGTTTCACTTATGCTGTTTGAGTATATGCCCTGGCCGTTGTTACGTTAGGGCGGAAGGGTGTTGCGATAAGCGTGATGGCGTTGCTGAAGGGTGACCAAGCATCTTTCCACCCCCCCCCTCCTACACACAATCGCATCTTGAACACTCAACAACCACCATCTTGAAACTAATCAAACCACCATTTGAAACTAGTGACCGCCATTCTGAACTAACAAACAGCATTCTTGAACTAGCGATCGCCATCTTTAAAGTTTGATGTCATCTCGAAACTGCCGTACGCCATCTTTAAAACTACCTCCGCCATCTTGAAACAGAATGCTGGCGCGTAGTGCTGCCGTAAGTGGGCGTATTAAGTGGCCGGTGTGCTATTTTGTTCGTGTTAGAGCCGCGCATTAGTAGCAGACATCGTTAGCCGCGTGCAGGGATGCCTGACGTCATCCGCCTGTACTTCTCGTAGCGCCATGCCTGTGCGCACGCCCACGAACACACACACACACTCACGCTGCGGCGCACACTCGCACACACACACACGAACGCGCGCGCGCGCGCCTACAACACAAACACACACACAAAACACACACACAGACACACACACACCACACACACACACACACACACACACCACACACACACACTCTCTCTCTCTCTCTCTCTCTCTCTCTCTCTCTCTCTCTCTCTCTCTCTCACACACACACACACACACTCTCGCTCTCTCTTTCTCTCAGTCGCTCGCTCGCTCGCTCGCTCTCACGCACACACATACGAGCTACACTGGTCCGTACGTAAAGTGTTGGCGTTCATTTACGCATTCGCCTGCCTGCCTGCACGTTTATTACGACCACTCGAATCTTGGCGTGCACTGTACATTCGGATATGCCTTCCTCCCCCTTCGCCTAGAATGAGCAATATTGAATAGAACGTGCGCTGAAGGATCGCCCTGACAAAGCAGCCTCTACGGCTGCGGTTGCCATGGCAACTATACGGCATCTGATAAAGGGCGCTAATTATTGGGGAATGTTCGAGCGTACAAATATATGATTATATGTTGTCCTGTAGCGGGAGGCGTGCCACGCGCATGCGCGTACACCCCCCCTCTCCGCCCTCGCCCACCAGTATTATCATTTGCGTAAAGGATATACTTATTCTTAAATAACCGACTAGGCGGCGGACATTCCGCGAGCTGACGGCGCCGACGACAACGATGGCGATAGCGGGTGTGTAAATGTTAAACAAAAAGAAACGTAAACACATTTATTAATTTATTTATTTATTTGTTTATTTATTTATTTATTTATTTATTAATTTGTTTATTTATTTATTATATAAGCTCATCGTTAAATGTGTATACAAGAATTTACGACACGTAAAAAAAGTTCTACTAAATAACCTCGAACAACAAACCCAAAAACATATACACACGCGCAAACGCGCACATACGCATATAACCGTATGTGAAACGATTCGAGCGTGGGAGAGAAAAATGCGCATAGGCGCAGAGCCACGGATGATGGATGTATCAAGCTAGAAGAACAAACACGAACGAAGCTCAAAGACAATCGATACAACACGTGAATCCATAAAAATGGCAAAATTATAGCGAGAGTATGTGTTCATGCAGGGCAGCGTGGCTATCTCTCTCTCACTCTCTCTCTCTCTCTCTCTCTCTCTCTCTCTCTCTCTCTCTCCCTCTCTCTCTCTCTCT
>NW_014583684.1:0-1189 GCF_000485595.1 Priapulus caudatus
TCTCTCTCTCTCTCTCTCTCTCTCTCTCTCTCTTTTTCTCTTCTTTCTCTCTCTCTCTCTCTCTCTTTCTCTCTCTCATTTTTCTGAAGTTTGCGAGTGATTCACGATACACAAATTGCTCGCCTAATTTTAAACCTCCTCATCACCCCCCACCAGCCTCTTCCCTGCTCTCATCACCCCCCACCAGCCTCTTCCCTGCTCTCGCATAGTCTTCTTGTGGCGCATGACTCATGACCACTCACACCGCACACTGGTTCCCAGCAGGGAAACATTCCTATACTAGCGACTACATCCCGTGCTGGAAGGACACAACCATGCCGACGGCTGTGCATCCTCCCTGCTGGCCTTCCCAACCATCCGTAGGCCGGCACATGTACGTAATCATACATAAATATTGGACGCCTACCCAATGTAATATGAATGCATGCAGACCAGGAATGGAACGTTGGGAAGTTCCCATGATATATGATATCTATTACTGACGGATATTAGTCTGTATCCCTTCTAAGGTAGCAGCAAGGAGCAAAGTAGGTTCTTCTATTGCAGATTCGTAGCCAGGTAATCTACACACTGCATTCCCTACCTCCATGCACGTCCTACCGAATAGGTAGGTATGCGTGGTTGAAGTATGTACATCATTTCCCATAGAAGTTAGCTTACGAACTTAGAGTTTCACTCCCGTTCCTAGATACGCACGCGCTGTGCGTTTACACGCCACGGAACTGAACCGAACACCATTTTACAGTTGCAGCAAATAAGTTGTTATACTTGCAAATGGTTATTCACAACAAACTGTTTTGCTAAAACGGAATATAACTTAGTACTATAACTGTGTTGCGAATTTTACTCTCTGTGCGGTGTCAGCCACTGCCACAAACGCTTCGTGTTTCAATAAGTAATGGTAGAGAGTAGAAGCATCTCGTGACATAACTATACCATCATCCACTTCAACCGTACATACACACACACACGAGCACGCGAACACACTTCTCGAGACAATAACATCGACATATACCTCCGGCAAAGCCTGGGACACAGCCAGCTGCCCCTTATATACCGCCTGCTGCTGCTCGTGCTCATGACACACACGCACGCGACACTTTCTCTCTCCCTCGCTCTCTCTTTTCTCGTTCTCTCTCTCTCTCTCTCTCTCTCTCTCTCTCTCTCTCTCTCTCTCTCTCTCTCTCTC
>NW_014583684.1:2109-2842 GCF_000485595.1 Priapulus caudatus
GAGAGAGAGAGAGAGAGAGAGAGAGAGAGAGAGAGAGAGAGAGAGAGAGAGAGAGAGAGCATTGGCAACCTCACCATTGAACTATCGCTACAATTATGTGTCAGTGCCACGAGCGGTTCGCAGCCTGACAAAGGCAGAACGATGGGCAGTGGAGGTGAGAACCGTACGGTAGCTTCTAATAACCACCCGAAATTGCCCCCTTGCCGCAGAATCGGACTCCTCCCCCCATACAACAAAGGCCGGCAGTTGTGAATAGTGGCGTATTTCATTTCGAAAATCGTTTTTACATTCCCCCGCGTTCGCGCTCGCGAGCGGTGGCAACGGCAGCAGCGGCAGCAGCAGCAACATCAGTAGTAGCAGTAGCAGCAGTAGCAGCAGCAACATCAGTAGTAGCAGTAGCAGCAGTAGCAGCAGCAGCAGCAGAATCACCACCACCACCACCAGCAGCAGCAGTAGCAGCAGCACCACCACCACCACCACACCACCACCAGCAGCAGGCAGCAGCACCACCACCACCACCACCAGCAGCAGCAGTAGCAGCAGCACCACCACCAACCACCACCACCACCAGCAGCAGCAACAGCAACAGCAGCAGCACCACCACCACCACCAACCACCATCACCAGCAGCAGCAGCACCACCACCACCACCAACAACAACAACCACCACCACCAGCAGCAGCAGCACCACCACCACCACCAACAACAACAACCACCACCACCAGCAGCAGCAG
>NW_014583684.1:3718-4433 GCF_000485595.1 Priapulus caudatus
TTCTCTTTCTCTCTCTCTCTCGCTCTCTCTCTCTCTCTCTTTCTGTCCCTCCCGCCCTCTCCCCCGTCCTCACTTCCTCTCCTACGTTCTCTCTCGAGTTTAGTCCGTCAAACCCACCCCACCGCGACCAACATCACCAACCCTAACAGCAACCCTTCACTATTAGCATCCCCCACCCCACTGCTCACCACTCTATGGGTGTGCCAACCACATATATTAACATTCCAACCCATTAGCAATGCCATTCCTTTCTGACAGGCTTAAATTGACTACATATGCAAAACCAGGAGAAGACTGAAGCCACCTCTCCCATCATCATCCTTCCATTCGCCAGTGAATAAAAACGCGCATGCTGGGGATACAGCTCTCTCTGTAAAAATGTCTTCCATGAGATTACCTATCACTTAGATAGTCTGCAGATTAAGCGGATAAGACTCAAGCCGAAGACTCAGATATTGTTGGTGCAATAGCTTGAGCTCTCTCCCCTTCTCTCCCTCCCTCCCCCTCTATCTTCTCTCTTTCCCGCTCTCTCTCTTTCTGTGCTTGCAATGTCTGCATTATTAAGCGTGGACGGTTACAGTATAGGAATGTGTGCAAAAAAATTATAATAACAGTGGAGGAAGAGAGAGAGAGAGAGAGAGAGAGAGAGAGAGAGAGAGAGAGAGAGAGAGAGAGAGAGAGAGAGAGAGAGAGAGAGAGAGAGAGAGAGAGAGAG
>NW_014583684.1:4917-5619 GCF_000485595.1 Priapulus caudatus
TTTCTGTGCTTGCAATGTCTGCATTATTAAGCGTGGACGGTTACAGTATAGGAATGTGTGCAAAAAAATTATAATAACAGTGGAGGAAGAGAGAGAGAGAGAGAGAGAGAGAGAGAGAGAGAGAGAGGGGGGGGGGGGCGAGCATCAGCATTTCTACCCCGCCTGCTACACGGGCTCACCCGAATAAGAAGAGTGCAGAAGTTTAAAGAGGTACCGGCCAAACAGCACAACCAGTTTTGCCCGTGCTAGTAATTCTAATATAGAAATATGTAGCTGTACTGTGCGTGTGTACGTGTTGAATGAGGGAATAACAGCTCTAGGGCTCGCCAACCGACCGTAAACCTGGTATAACTGACGAGCTGTCTTTCTCTCTCTAGCTGCTGTATTTCATCGCAACGTGTGTGGTTCCTGTGCGTGCGTGTGCGTGTGCGTGTGTGTGTGTGTGCGTGTGTGTGCGTGCGTGCGTGCGTGCGTGCGTGAGTGAGTGAGCGTACGACCGCTGCCCGCCTATGGAAGAGTCACGTTTCATCGGAGGAAGGTTATGGTTAGGGTTAGCGTGCACGCACGCACGCACGCAGCCGCGCGCGCACACACACACGCACGCACGCACACACACACACACACGCACACACGCACGCACGCACGCACGCACGCACGCACGCACGCACGCACGCACGCACACACACACACACACACACACAC
>NW_014583685.1:0-1964 GCF_000485595.1 Priapulus caudatus
TGTATAAAAAATAGACGCAGACTATGCTATTAGAAATAGGCGGAAGCTGTGTCAATGGAGATAGACAGTGTCTGTCTAATAAACTTAGGCGAATAATGAATCATCAATCGAAGGAAAAATAATGGAAATACAAGAATACGTGCCATACCTAAGCGTAAATGATGCCGAGAAAGCTTTAACATTTTATTCTCAGGTCTTTAATACCAAACCATGGTTACTTCTAAATATGCCAGATGGTAGTGTTAGAGTGTAACCTGTCGCCCGCTCATATCTTACGCGAGTCTAATCTGAACGTATAATTCATCATTGGCTGATTGATCGGGCAAAGGATAGAGTCGCCGATTTTCCTGTTCCTGCCACTGCCGCATGAAGTCATCCCATAAACCACTGAGCTTGATACTGCGCAGCGCTAACATGGCGTGAGCGCCTTTCATTGTCCAGCGCATCCCGGATTGTTCCATACGGTCTTTCACGACGTTACGGCAGGCACCTTCAATGACCCCAGAAGCAACCGGCAGTCCTTGCGCCAGATAATCGCCATAACGCATGCGGTGGGCCTGATTGGTGAGGTAGCCACATACCGTTTCCAACGTGTCGTTGGCGGCGCTATTTAGGTTTTCATACAGACTTTTTCTACGCAATGACTCAATCACGTTGTTCACCTCATTATTCAGCAGTTGGTGGATTGTGTGTTTAGCAAAAGTAGCAGCTTCCAGACTACCTTTGGGGTGAAACAGATGGCTGGCAGTCCAGACATAACGCGTGGCATGGATCAAATCCAGTATTTCTATCACGGTAAACTCGTCCTCCGGCAGATGCTGCAACCCTGAATTCCAGAGGGATTCCTGACCATCCATGATCATCACCAGCGTTTTCTTTTCTGGCAGGCCGCGTTGTCTTGCCTCCGCCGCTATCCAGCTGAATATTTGATCAGACTGTGGGTCGGTTTTGCCCTTGATCATTCCTCAATAGCGCACCCCGGACTCTTTTGTGTTGTGGCGTCGGGCGTTTGGGTAATAGCGACGGATCATCAGCCTCCCGAAACAGCGCTGAAACGATCTGATCGGGTGTGCGTATATAGGGGTCGACGCTGTAAACCGAGCCAATCAACGCCATCTTCTTCGTGCCCGGGCGTCCCTGTTGCTGAGCCGCTGCCGTTGCTTCATCATCCAACGCCTCTGGCCGCATGACGACGCCTTTACCATCTGCGCTTAGCACAAGGAGTTCACCTTCATCTTGACTCTCTGGCACCTTGGCGGTCTCCCAAAATGAAGCCACCGAACCTGACAGTCCGCGTCCGGTTTGTTCCAGACTATTAACCGATTGCTTAAAACCTAGAATCCGGGTGAGACACTCATTCACTTTGCCAAACGGCAACTCCGTCGCCATTGACTGGCCCCAATCCTGAAGCAAATGGGAGAATTTGCGCTCGGGTAATTGAAGGCGGGCATCTAACGGAACCTGCTCAATGCGTTGACCCTCGCGTTGTCCGTAGACCGCACGAGGGAGAGAGAATGCACCAAAGACCGTCAGGTAGGAGCGGTGATGGGGCTGGGCAAACCGTTTGATTTGGCGGCCGTCAGCCAGCGAGATCGAATCACCGACATCCCCTGTGCCACAACACACAAAAAAATGCTTGAGTGCTTCATGACCTAGCGCCAGCAGCTTCTCCCAGAGGCCTTTCTCAACCTCATGGGCAGAGACACCGTTCTGTGCTGAATCAATAATAAAACCGCTCAGTTCAGCCATCTGGGACAATAAGGCGGTCTTGATCTCCACTTCTCTATCAGTCATGCTAGGCACGTTGGACTCCTTTTTCTTCTTTTTAGTTGTGTGCAAAACACTAGTTTGAAGCAAAGGAGTCCAGCTTTACATGAGTTTGCGCGCTGAGCTGACGAAGCGCGGGCGACAGGTTACACTCTCTAAAAAGCCATAAGCTTAAGTTGTTTTGTACAATAAATCCC
>NW_014583685.1:2964-3959 GCF_000485595.1 Priapulus caudatus
GGTTCCCAGTCGGTCGCGAGGTGAAATATACCTCCATATTTAAGTAGATTATGAAGTTGTTGTACAAATTCATCTTTTACAATACGGCGTTTATTATGTTTCTTTTTATGCCATGGGTCTGGAAAGAAAAGTTGTACTCTGTCTAATGAATGGTGGGGAATACAGTGTTTTAATACCTCTACGGCATCATCGTTAATAACACGTAGATTGCTGAGTCCGTAGTCTTCGATCAAGTGTAAAAGTCGGCCAACGCCTGGTCGGTGTACCTCTATACCAATAAAGTCACGTTCTGGGCTGGCCTTTGCCATATTAGCTAAGGAGTCACCATTACCAAAGCCTATCTCTAAGGTAATGGGTGCATTTCGACCGAAGATGCTCTTTAATTCCAATAAGTTTTCAGTATTATCAATACCAAATAGAGGCCAAAGGTGCTCAAGCGCATATTGCTGTCCTTTGGTTAGGCGACCTTGACGAAGGACAAAACTTCGAATTGTACGGTTAATGTGCTTGCTCATAAGTAAATGTGGTTTAAACTTCTATTGCCAATAAAGTGCCATTGATGGTCGAACCTTGATCCATTTCTAGTTCCTTGTATTGTACGTTTCCTTGAATGACTGCGGTAGACTTGAGGCTGAGGCGATTAAAGGCAAAAATATCACCGGAAACTTTCGCGTGAACAACAATATTACTTGCACGAATTTCCCCATTGACCTCACTACCCTGTTCTAAAACAAGACAACTATTTGAAGTGTTTGTGGAGACGATATTGCCCGTTATATTACCGAATACATGAAGTGTGTCAGAAAAAAACAGATCACCTGTTAGCTTTATATCGTTTCTGAGAACGGAATGAGGAAGATCACTTTCTCGAAGCGCAGGGGGATTGTTTTTTTTCATTTCATTCCTTACAGTGATAGAAGTTTAACGTTGATTTAAAGGAGCTGACATCGCTCTATAGTGTTGAAATATATTGTATTGTATGGATGAGAGTGAGC
>NW_014583685.1:4959-5617 GCF_000485595.1 Priapulus caudatus
ACGTTGAACTTTTCTTGCAAGTTATCGTCGGGCTGTGTTGCATTTCCTTTCGTCGTTTTACCCTTTGCTAAGTCCTCTTTCGTGGACTTTAATTCTCTGCGGAGGGTGGCAGTTTCTTCAAAACATTTGTTAAGTTGATTCTTTAAAGCGAACTGTTCACCTCGGGTTGCTTCAATGGTTGGAGTAGCGTTTACAAGTGCTTGTTTTGTCTTTAGCTTGTTCAACCACCATCCTAAAATCACACCGATAGAGATGGCTATGATCAATAAGAAGGCCATTTGCAGAATTAAAAAAACATAGTTTTCCTTTATCTATCTTGATTTTTCTTCGGTTGTTGACTATATCCGTACAGTGACTAAGTAAATGATGCAGAAATACCATTATTAAATCAATTTTGGACACGTTATTCGAAGATAGGTATAGTGACAAAAATATCTATAAGGACAGTCATGATTGAGCTAAATTAGACTGAAATTTAATAATAATTGACGTGAACCAACTCTACAAGGTTAAAGTTAGGTAAAATGCCCACCAAATCATCTATATTCCCAGACTCATTTGAAATGGGTTATTCCTTTGGACTTGCAGGCGAAAGGCGTTTAAAAGTCGATGATATGTATCATCCTCTTTCTGCGTGGCGTGCTTTGTCTCATCATGT
>NW_014583686.1:0-436 GCF_000485595.1 Priapulus caudatus
ACGACACGACACACACACACACACACACACACACACACACACACACACACACACACACACACACACACACACACACACACACACACAGAGATAGTTTATCCTTGGTTGAATTATTAAATAGTTTATCCTCGGTTGAATTATTTCTACAACTGTAAAAATAGTTTATCCTTGGTTGAATTACTTCTACCGCGTTAAAAATAGTTTATCCGCCGAACCGCGGTAGAAATAATTCAAAAAAATAGTTTATCCTTGGTTGAATTATTTCTACAACTGTAAAAATAGTTTATCCTTGGTTGAATTACTTCTACCGCGTTAAAAATAGTTTATCCGCCGTTGAATTACTTCTACCGCGGTAAAAAATAGTTTATCCTTGGTTGAATTACTTCTACCGCGGTAAAAAATAGTTTATCCTCGGTTGAATTATTTCTACTACCAC
>NW_014583686.1:5171-5617 GCF_000485595.1 Priapulus caudatus
AAAATAGTTTATCCTTGGTTGAATTACTTCTACCGCGTTAAAAATAGTTTATCCTTGGTTGAATTATTTCTACAACTGTAAAAATAGTTTATTCTGGGTTGAATTACTTCTACCGCGTTAAAAATAGTTTATCCGCGGTTGAATTATTTCTACCGCGGTAAAATAGTTTATCCTCGGTTGAATTATTTCTACAACTGTAAAAATAGTTTATTCTGGGTTGAATTATTTCTACCGCGTTAAAAATAGTTTATCCTCGGTTGAATTATTTCTACAACTGTAAAAATAGTTTATCCTTGGTTGAATTACTTCTACCGCGTTAAAAATAGTTTATCCTTGGTTGAATTATTTATACAACTGTAAAAATAATTTATCCTTGGTTGAATTACTTCTACCGCGTTAAAAATAGTTTATCCTTGGTTGAATTATTTATACAACTGTAAAAATAG
>NW_014583687.1:0-737 GCF_000485595.1 Priapulus caudatus
CACACACACACACACACACACACACACACACACACACACACACACACACACACACACCAACCCCCCCCACCCACACACACATATATATATATATATATATAAACCGCATATTATATATCGCAACATTTTGCCGTAGTGCGCGGCGGTAGAGAGTGGACATCGAGCAGCGGTCATGAGTCGGTCGGATGCGCACTGTGTAAACGTTACACACTCATCCACATGCTAGCTATATGATATTTATCTAACGCTTGATATTATCAGGGGTGAATAATAATAGATTAATTAATAGAATAATAATAGACTAATCAATAGTATAATAATAGATTAATTAATAGAATAATAATAGATTAATTAATAGTATAATAATAGATTAATTAATAGAATGATAATAGAATCTATTACTATTCATTCCTGATATTATAAAAGATTGCCGGTCGGTGAATGCTGCGGTGATAATCCAGAGGGCTCTGTGATGCAATAATATCAGCTGCATCGTTCACGAGGATGTGTCGCAGGCGAAACAGCTAAGCAATGGTAATTAACGACTTATATTAACAGCTGAACCGGCATACATCACCCGGGGGAGGACGAGGTGTACGGCCAACGAAATGAATGAAATACGAATGTGAATATATGATCGAGATCAGAAAAGATCGCGTTGTTCCCCCCCCCCCCATATGTTATCTCTATCGCGCGCACGCTCTCTCTATATCTCTCTCTCTCTCTCTCTCTCTCTC
>NW_014583687.1:5233-5617 GCF_000485595.1 Priapulus caudatus
CACACACACACACACACACACACACACACACACACACACACACACATATATATATATCAGGAGTAGATAATATAAACCGCATATTATATATCGCAACATTTTGCCGTAGTGCGCGGCGGTAGAGAGTGGACATCGAGCAGCGGTCATGAGTCGGTCGGACGCGCACTGTGTAAACGTTACACAATCATCTACATGATATTTATCTAACGCCTGATATTATCAGGGGTGAATAATAATAGATTAATTAATAGAATAATAAGAGACTAATCAATAGTATAATAATAGATTAATTAATAGAATAATAATAGACTAATTAATAGTATAATAATAGATTAATTATTAGAATGATAATATAATCTATTATTATTCATTCCTGATATTGTA
>NW_014583688.1:0-5613 GCF_000485595.1 Priapulus caudatus
CGAATCAAGTCTTGCACACCACTGAGCTTGCAAGAAATGATAATTTTATTGTGCGCTAGACCATATTCTTCGGCCTTCTCAGCGCTGGATAAGGCGGATTCAATCAAAGCGTCGTGTTGCACTTCAGCGATGTCATGTGGCTCCGCAAGCTGGGCATTTTCATCTAATTTACGCGCTAGCAACTCTTGGTCTAATGATCCCCAGTTCACGCCGATACGCACTGCTTTGTCGTATTTAATCGCAAATTCAATCATCTGCGCAAACTGCTCATCACGACGTTTACCACGACCCACATTGCCAGGATTAATACGATATTTAGCCAATGCTTCTGCACACTCAGGTACGGCAGTTAATAGTTTGTGGCCATTAAAGTGGAAGTCACCAATTAAAGGCACATTACAGCCTATTTTATCCAAACGCTGGCGAATTTCAGGAACCGCCTCGGCTGCTTCGATATTATTTACCGTGATTCGAACTAG
The DNA here is from genome assembly GCF_000485595.1 of Priapulus caudatus. NCBI lineage: Eukaryota > Metazoa > Priapulida > Priapulimorpha > Priapulimorphida > Priapulidae > Priapulus > Priapulus caudatus. Next base: position 480 of record NW_014583688.1, read on the forward strand.
CTCAGATCCTGCCTTGGCTAATTCATAAATCTGCTGTACTGTGCGTACTACATCAGCGGTATCGGTATTCGTCATCGACTGAACTACCACCGGTGCATCACTACCAATAGCACAATATGCCCCACTTGTCCTACAGTAATCGTTTTATGACGAGAAAGTGATGGCATGCAAATAACCTCAAAGAGTCTTAAAATGGGGTGAATTTTAACAGATATTCTTTACCGCTGATTGACCACAGGATAAATAAACAATAATTTGGCTATGAAATTACATCAAGACCGTTTTACGTTCCAAACCAGTGGGCGAAACACCTACAATATCACGCAAGATATTGAGCGGATTATCGCCCAAAGTGCTATTAGCACTGGCTTATGTCATGTCTTTATTCATCACACCAGCGCCTCGTTGATTATTACCGAAAATGCTGACTCCGATGTACGCCGTGATTTAGAAACCATCTTTTCGCGCTTAGCCCCAGATGGCGACCCAACGTATTTTCATACCCTTGAAGGGAGTGATGATATGTCGGCTCATATTCGTAGTGTTATGACACAAACCGAGTTAACGCTCCCTATCAGTCATTCCCGAGCTGCACTGGGCACATGGCAAGGCGTGTTTTTATGGGAGCATCGTACGGGACACTTTTCCCGCGACATTACCATCACGATAACTGGAAACTAATTTAGCCGTAGAGAAACGCCCCTATTTTGAACCTTGTCGATAGCCATTGTCACTTAGATTTAGCTGTCATTTGAGACAATCGTCCGGCCTGTATTTACAGCGTGCCCAAAGACGCCAACTATTTCTGACATTATCTGTTTCCGGCGTTAGCGCGTCTGGGTGGTCGAGAGAATTTAAAAAAACCTAAGCAATCATTCTACTATGCCTGCCTGCTTATGGGTTGCACCCAATGTTTATTGATCGCAGCATCGATTGCAGCATTAGGATGACTTGCGATAGCTTGCTTGGCAGGCAGAAAAAGCCATTGCTGTTGCCGCAGGGTGCGTCGTTTGGACTTTTGTTTCGCACGTGGACAGGCGGTAGAAGGCAAAGAAGCACAATCAATTGCACTTCTTTGCCGCGCATTATTCCATTGCGCAATCTCATCAGCTTCCCGTTATTATTCATGTCACGCTAAATCTCTCGATTGTTCGTACTTAAAGAGATGTCGCTTCTACGCGACTAATTTACGGCGGTGTATTCATCTTTTCTGGTAGTCGAGCCAGCAAGCCTAATCAGCTCCACGATTATGGTTTTACTTAGGTTTTGGCGCCCGATCACTTATACCTTCGTGGCGACAAATTCGCCCCCCGCATCTTGTCCAGGAGTTTACCATTGGATGCTTTACTACTAGAACCGACTGCTCCGGATCAAAACCGACTGCATCACATCAATGCCGTCAACGTAATGGAACCGGCGTTGGTTAGTTCAGTATCGCACAGAACTGCTCGCAGATTTGCGCCAAATTTCACGCCAGGAAGTCATTGATGCGACATCAAAAAATGCCTTCACGACTATTTCAACTCAAAACACATAAGGCCAAGTTAGATTCGGATATTATTTGAATTTTCAGTTCCTAAGCGAAACACTATAACAAGAATATTTATTACCGGTTTATCATGCATGACCATTTTTAAGCTGGGCTAAACTTAAGAGCTATTACACCCTTCGCGTTGGATTATTTCTTCCCATTAAGAAAATATTATCCGTTGATGCCGATCCCTGAGGCGGCAGCTTGATGCACTGGCGTATGGTTCTTATCACCTGATGCAGAAGTCAGCGATGCTTCATGCTGCAGAAAACAATCAAAAGTACATCTACTTCATGGTTTCAGTTTTAATGTTGATCGGACACTCGGTGAAAGATTTATTGGAGCCCAAAAAACTACAACAACACAACTTGCGATTGCATGTCATTCTAGAGTCTATACTTTTCTGCTTTCAAACTCCTCCAAGGGACTGGGTGGCAACCTCGGGACACTGACACGTCAGAGCTATCTTACCGGCATTGATCAAGGGCAGAACACTGACTTTAATCTATAATGCAGAGACACAACAAGGATTGCTTGGTTAACAAAACCATAGCAGCTGCAAAGAATAGGTGAAGACATGCAGTATCATGAGCGCTACTGAACTTTTAATTGTGTGAATCACAGTTATATTTTTACGACACAAACATATATTGATTTGCGGGTGTAGGGGCGTCCGAAGTTATGTCGACGAAGCCATTGTACGCGCAGAGTGGCGTAAGGTTACTTTGATTGAGGTCATGACCTCGTCAATGAATCACAATATCAACGCCAATTAATCGCTTTACATTCCAACTATTGGTAAGTCCAAAGGTATGAGTGCATGCGAGAGCGTGCTCTGGATATTAACCCTGAGGTCAAAATTAACTCGCTATTAGAGATTTTGTGAGTCAAAGCCAATGTTGAAGCGATTGCTAGATGCTCACTCTCTATGAATTTTGGTATTGATTGTTATTGACTTCTATCTCAAGTAAAACGGCACTGGTTGAATCGCCTCAGTCAACAGCGAAAGTGTTCCGGTTATTTCTAGTATGGGGTGCAGAGTGGGCGCATAGATGCGAGTAAAGTTGCTACTTTACACAATTAATAAAACAATGTTTGTCCTTTGGGCTCGGATGATGCGTTCAACGGCTACGCAAAAGCGGGCGTGGCCTCATTAGCGATGAATCAGTGGTATTCTCTGACGAAATTCCCCGTAAAGGCACAGACATCGCTCCCATTGCTGATAGATGCAACGCCCACCCTCGTTCCGTTAATGGCACTATTTCTTACTTGTCTTCCCTCTTGCGCGTTTAATCTAGCAGGGCTATTGTCATCCAATATTGTTTGAAGAGTGTTTGATGTACTGAGCATTTCGGAGGAAGTTTTCACTTAGATCTCGACACTCAGTTTACATGGGTGTTGTAAATAAATATGTTCGGCCTAACGGTGAAGGTTAAACTTTCACGCTTGGAAAATCAAGGCTACCCTGGTGAAATTCATGAATAAATTCAGATAATAACGCTGGGTTTCAATACCTGACACCTCCAACGCAATTTTGGACTCAATAGAAAGCCAAGGTTTTTTGTGTGATGGATGCTTGCTCGCCCTGATAGTTATTGAAAAACCGTGTCTTACAAGTAGGTATGAAGCCAACCATCACTTATTGCCAAAGTTCTATCGTCCTCAACGCTGGAGTGATTGAAGCAATACTAAGAATGAGCCCATCGGCTACATTAGAGTTATCGGCCGCAGAAATTCCCGTGGTAGCTCCTCTAAAGCAATCAACAGGCGATACGTTACAATTAAGTATGATCACTATCACTCTTGCTCTCTACCCGCAGAAAGGTGCCGCCAGTCGCGAACTGGATAACCCCCAACAATTTAGAAAATTGAACGATTTATGCGGGCGCGGATGCATTTGCTATGGGCGAGCCAAGCATTTTCAGTATCGTCCGGCTCTTGAATATGAAAGGAATTTGGGGTAAAGCTTCCAGTATGTTGTCAAATCAACTCATCCAATGGAACTGACACAGCCTACTCCTCAGATACGGATGCTGCCTACCCAAAATTCGTCGTCAATTTACTATAGCGCGGAAGTGCAGTCGCTTGCCTGCATGGTGATTGCCACCCCAGTAACTATACTTTGGCGTGCATGGAACTCCCGCATATTGTAGATTTTTGATGTATGGCGCGCATGGGCCCGCCATTCAGGCACTTATGGATGTTTCTTTCGGGGTGACCGCCAACTATCAAAACGCGCTCGATTAGCTGATTATTAAGAAGTTTATATATACCAGTTCGGGATTTCAATCACGGAGAATTATCACCTTATAGAGCGCCTCCGTACTTTAAGAATGATCCATTACGCCGCTGCTTGCACAAGTGCCAACGACTCTGCATTTCAACTCGCTTCTCCGTGGTTTTCACGCGAGATATTGGGTGACCATATTTTTGAGTTACCTCGTGAACAATTGCGTTATTTTTAGATAATCCTCCTTGGTTTGGGATTAAGCCATAGGTTCTACTTTAGGCATTCTTTATTATTAAAAGTAACAAAGGGTGTCAGTACCCTTTAAATGCAGTAAGAAATCAGAGTAACTTTTCATAAATTCTTCATTTCGATTTAGTTAAAACTAACCTCAACAAACGGAGTAGAAACATGAGCAGGAAGCGGAACAACGCTACAGTGGCTGCTTCGAGACATCGCTGTTCTTAAGCTATTGCTGTGCTCTGCTAGTTATTTGAGCAGTGCTGACTGCTACGCTAGTTATTAGGTATTCCCTGAAAACTAGCAGGCCAAACACTCATGAAGATATCTATTCCTTATCTATCTTGCGCCTACTCATATTCTTCCATTGCCCGTAGCGCGGCTGAAGTTATTACGAACGATTACTGGGTTTTACTATCCTGCGAATAAAAACACCAGGACTCAATTTATTTACGCTTTATGGTGGCTAGCACAACCCTAGTTTATAACAATACCTGGTCATTCTGGCGAGCTGATTTACAACTTAGCTATTGGTTAAGTCCTGTTTATGCTACAGAGGTCCGGTACAGTGGCAGTGGAGGTATTCAGCAATAGCACTTCCTTTTTATGGGAGTGATAATGCGAGCGCAGGTGGTGCGATTCCGTGATCAGCCAAGCAGCCCACAGCTGATAACGAGGTATTCTATGGGACTCTATGCGGCATATCAATAATTTTAGCGTTAGTTTGGGAGATAGCGTAACAGGGGGTCAGCAAATAGCGTCAGTAGCGGAATTTACGTCAAATGGTAATTCATTGCCACACCTTCATTTCGGTATAAATTCATCTGTACCAAGCTATCAAGGTTATACTCCATCAGCTCAATGCGCAGATTTCAGAGGCTTTGTTGACCCCGAAATATTCCTCACCAGTAACAGTGCCAACTTACTCGCGGCAGAAACCTGTACAGCGAAAGACGATGCTACAACAGCGAGCAAAAATACTATTATTACGACGGGCAATGTATTGATAAATGATTCTGACATAAACAATGATACTCTGAGTATCTCAAGTGCCGATGCTGAATCAGCAAATGGCGCCGTGATTGGTAACAATGCAGATGGGACTTTCACCTATACCCCCAAGATTGATTTTACCG
>NW_014583689.1:0-603 GCF_000485595.1 Priapulus caudatus
ATATATATATATATATATATATCTATATATACATACGTATACGTATACGTACCAACTGTTATACACTGCTGCGTGGTAGACCGAGATAAGGAACAAACTGCGTAATGATGTCTTGATTTTCGCTGATTATGATCTGCCTTCTGACAGTAATATTCATTATTGAAAAGAGGCAGGCTCTGGAGCACGAAATCTCGTTACTGAATTCAATAAGCTCAGCCTATTGGGAAATTATATTTGACAACTCGATATGTACCATTAGTCATGTTAGTGTAGGTTAGTGAAACACATGTATTGGCTTCGGGGAATTTACACAATCGTTGCGTTGACTTTCTATTGCTGATCACTAGATATGCGCGCATTCGTCCGCTATAGGCAGCAATATATATGATTACTGGAAAGGGTGATGCAGGAAACAGTTTGAGAAGCAGGACAGGGAATGGGTGGTCACTAGTAATGATAGAGAAGACAATGCACATACATCCACACACACACACACACACACACACACACACACACACACACACACACACACACACACACACACACATACAGTCACAACACTACTACACACTAACTAACTAACTACTAATACTAACATACATA
>NW_014583689.1:613-1497 GCF_000485595.1 Priapulus caudatus
AGAGAGAGAGAGAGAGAGAGAGAGAGAGAGAGCCTCGGCATGGTGCGAGCGTGAATGACGCGCGAGCGTGAAAATAATATGAAATTGTAATTAAACGATTAGCTATATTATGCGCGCGCGTAACGTATTGTCTGCAAAATTCAGGCAGCAGCCACCAGCCACCAGCCGAGCTACGTAGCAACCGCATCGTTTTGGCTTCATAGCAACGGACCAGCAGCGTTTTTTCCGCACGTTCGCAGCGAGAGAGACAGGTGCAGGCGATTAGACGCACCGCGAGAACACAACGTCGTGACAGGTAAGCGAATAAAACATTACCCGCATTATCATCATCACCATCATTATATATATATGTGTGTGTATATATATAGCATGTATACAGATGTACGAACCCCACATGTCATATTTTATATGTTTCGCATAAAGCCCGTGTTCGTTTTAATTAAACGCTTAGCAGTGCATTTTATTAACAGGAATTTCGTATTATAATGCGATATTTCATCGTGCGGGCGTGCGCTGCTACCGTAGCCTTTCCGCGCTGAATTATCAGATCCATCAGGGCCTGCTTCATTATTATTCTGTTTTATTTAATTTTTTAACGATCATTAATATTATATTTTAATTCTCTGCTCAGTCGCGATTGTTCAACGTTTAGGGGATATGTTTTAATAAGGCAGTGCCTCGCAGGCCGGCAGGACGTGGCTCAAGTCTAACAGCTTACGATAAAAGCAAGTTATACGAGAGACACATGTGGAAGCAGGGAGGTATCGAGAGAGAGAGAGAGGGAGAGAGAGAGAGAGAGAGAGAAAGAGAGAGAGAGAGAACAGAGAGAGAGAGAGAGAGAGAGAGAGAGAGAGAGAGAGAGAGAGAGAGAGAGAGAGAGAGAG
>NW_014583689.1:2790-3627 GCF_000485595.1 Priapulus caudatus
AGCATCCCAACATCCCAGCATCCCAGCATCCCAACATCCCAGCATCCCACCATCCCAGCATTCCAACATCCCAACATCCCAGCATCCCACCATCCCAGCATCCCAGAATCCCAGTATTCCAACATCCCAGCATCCCAGCGACCTAGCATCCCAACATCCCAGAATCTCAGTATTCCAACATCCCAGCATCCCAACATACCAGCATCCCAACATCCCAGCATCCCAACATCCCATTATCCCAACATCCCAGCATCCCAGCATCCCAGCATCCCAACATCCCAGAATCCCAGTATTCCAACATCCCAGCATCCCAGCGACCTAGCATCCCTACATCCGAGTATTCCAACATCATATCATCCCATTGTCCAATGATTCCCAGCATCCCTACATCCTCCGCATCGCCTCATCCCAACAAGCCGGCAGTCACTGCGATCAGCTTCCCCCACAAATCACCGATCCGTCCATGTAGAGCGAAAACACGAACCGAAAAAAAGTCGCGGCCCTAATTACGTCCACACCGGGTTACAAACGCACATTTCCTTTGCTTCTGATCTTATGGTAACAAGCGCATCCCACTGTCTCTCTTTCGCACACACTCATACACACGCGTATTCACGTACACACACGCGTACGCATAAACACGCACGCACGTACGTACGCGCACATACGCCGCCCCCACACACACACGCACCCACACACGCGCGCGCACACATACACCCCCCCCCCACACACACACATACACCCCCCTCCACACACACACACACACACACACGCGCGCGCGACACACACACACACACACACACACACACACACACACACACACACACACACGTACAC
>NW_014583689.1:5063-5612 GCF_000485595.1 Priapulus caudatus
CTCTCTCTCTCTCTCTCTCTCTCTCTCTCTCTCTCTCTCTCTCTCTCTCTCTCTCTCTCTCTCTCTCTCTCTCTCTCTCTCTCTCTCTCTCTCTCTCTCTCTCTCTCTCTCTCTCTCTCGCTCTCTTTTTCACTCTTCTCTCACTTCCACCTGTTTCTTGCATTTTGGAACCTATTTTTTGTGTTATGTTCTCTTCTTGTTTTCCTCTTCTTAATCTTTCTCTTCCCCGCGTCATCGTCCTTCTTCTTTAATTGGTCGTGTCTTCTTCTTCATCTTCTTCTTCTTCCGTGACATTGTCGTCATCATGGTTGTGTTCATCATCGTAGTTGTCGGGTGGTTGTTGTCGTCGTCGTAGTTGTCGTGGTGGTGGTCGTCGTCGTCGTCATAGTTGTCGTGGTGGTGGTCGTCGTCGTCATCATAGTTGTCGTGGTGGTGGTCGTCGTCGTCATCGTAGTGGTCGGGTAGTCGTCGTCGTCATCGTAGTTGTCGTGGTGGTCGTCGTCGTCATCGTAGTTGTCGTGGTGGTCGTCGTCGTCATCGTAGTTGTCG
>NW_014583690.1:0-5607 GCF_000485595.1 Priapulus caudatus
CTGTTTTTATAATTAGGAAAGCGCCCTAGATTGTAGGGTGCAAAACTCCTACTTTATCCTCGCCCGCCCTTCCCTTTGTCTCCATTGTCGCACGCTCAACCTCCTTCTCTTTCCACCGCCCCTCGGCTGTCTTTCCGGCCACCTTCCCTCTGTTTCCCACCACTCTCTCCCTCGGCAAGCTATATTTACGTACGTTTCTTTTGACCGTACTGCACGTCTGAAACGGTGCTCGCGCATGCGCAATATCTCCCGAGAAGAAGAATATTTTGCAAACATTATAAATTTAAAAAGAAGAGGGGTTATCTTAGCAGAGATCTATATAATAAAATTTCATCAGTCGACATCACTAGAGAAATAGGAAGCAAACCTTCCATCTAAGGTTCCCGCTGCATATTGCATTAAGTACATAACTTGGCTACGTTACTGTTTTAGCGCATGCGCAATATCTCACCAGAGAAGTTTTATTTTGTGATGAAAATGCATTTAATATGGTCAGGGGGTGTCTCAGCATCGATTTCTGTAATAAATACTTATCAGAAGACCTGTGTTTATAGTTAGGAGAGCGCCCTAGCCTGTGTGGTGCAAAACCCCTACTTTATCCCAGCCCGCCGTTCCCTTTGTCTCCATTGTCGCACGCTCAGCATCCTTCTCCTCCTACTGCCCCTCGGCTATCTTCCCTGCCACCTTCCCTCAGTTTCCCACCCCTTTCTCCCTCGGCAAGCTATATTTACGTACTTTTCCTTTGGCCGTACTGCACGTCTGAAACGGTGTTGGCGCATGCGCAATATCTTCGGAGAATAATAACATTTTGCAAATATTATGAATTTAAAATGAAGAGGGGTTATCCTGGCATAGATTTATATGATAAATTTTTATAAGTAGAACTAACTTCAGAAATAGGAAGCAGACCTTGCGTGAAAGGTCCCCACTGCATACAAACAAGACTACGTTAGTGTTTTAGCACATGCGCAACATCTCACCAGAGGAGATATATTTTGTGATGGAAACGCAGGAGAACGGAGGCTGGGCGAGAGACAAAGGAGGCAAAAGAAAGGACGGGAGGGGATGAAGTAGATGTTTTGCACACTACAGCCTAGGGCGCTCTCCTAATTATCAACACAGCTCTACGGATAACAATTTATTACATAACTCTATGCTGAGATACCCCATAACCGTATTAAAGGCCTATTCATCAAAAAGTATAACTCCTCTGGTGAGATATTGAGCATGCGCTAACACACTAACGCAGCCAGATTGTGCACTGACTGGTATATGCAGCGGGGACCTTACATGCAAGGTCTTCTTCCTATTTCCTAATTGAGGTCTACTGATGGAATGTTATCGTATAAACCGATGGTACGATAACTCCTCTTCATTTTAAATGCATAATGTTTATAAAATATTCTTCTTCTCTGGAGATATTACGCACGCGCGAGTACCGTATTAGGCGTGCAGTACGGGTTGAGGAAAAATACATAACATAGATTGCTGAAAGCGAGGGGTGGGAGACTGNAATCTACGTGATATTATAGAGTATACTATACATTTTCTAAACGATGATGTGTCTTCATTATTATTATTATTATTATTATTTAAAAAATATATAATTGGGATCGTCTAGGACGTTTTCATGGGCGCCATCTTGTATCGTTGTTGTGAACGATTGCTTTAAATTAATAAACGCAGTTGAGCTACAAAGTTACCATATTTACTTATGTGTCGTTATTTACCGCTTTTATGTCACTCATTACATTTTCTAATACAGTTGTAATGCTGAGATACCCCTTATCCATTGGGATCGCATCCTCGCTCAGCTTTCTTCTTCTTCTATCGTCCCTCAGCTATCTAACCTGCCGCCTTTTCTCAGTCTCCCACCCTGCTCTCCCTTAGCACGCCTGGAACGGTGCTCGCGCATGCGCAATGTCTCCCGAGAAGAAGAATATTTTGCAAACATTATGCATTAAATATGAAGAGGAGGTATTCTAGCATAGATTTATATGATAAGATTCCATCAGTAGACCTCACTTAGAAAATAGGAAGAAGATCTTGCATGTATGGTGCCTGCTGCATATACCCGTCAGTACATAATCTGGCTACGTTAGTGTGAGCGCTCATGCGCAATATCTCACCAGAGGAATTCTATTTTGTGACGAATATGGATATAATATGGTTAGGGGGTACCTCAGCATAGATTTATGTAATAAATTGTTATCAGTAGACCTGTGTTTATTATTAGGAGAGCGCCTTAGCCTGCAGGGTGTAAAACCCATACTTCATCCCCTCCCGTCATTTCTTTTGCCTCCCTTGTCTCTCGCCCAGCCTCCGTCTTCTTCTACCAGCCATCAGCTATCTTCTCTGCCGCCTTTCCGCAGTCTCCCACCCCTCGCTCTCAGCAATCGATGTTATGTATTTTTCCTCAACCCGTACTGCACGCCTAATACGGTACTCGCGCATGCGTAATATCTCCAGAGAAGAAGAATATTTTATAAACATTATGCATTTAAAATGAAGAGGAGTTATCATACCATCGGTTTATATGATAACATTCCATCAGTAGACCTCAGTTAGGAAATAGTAAGAAGACCTTGCATGTAAGGTCCCCGCAGCATATACCAGTCAGTGCACAATCTGGCTGCGTTAGTGTGTTAGCGCGCGTGTTAGCGCGCGTTAGTGTGTTAGTGTGTGTGGCTGCGTTAGTGTTAGCGCATGCTCAATATCTCACCAGAGGAGTTATACTTTGTCATGAATATGCATTTAATACGGTTAGGGGTATCTCAGCATAGAGTTATGTAATAAATTGTTATCCGTAGACCTGTGTTGATAATTAGGAGAGCGCCCTAGGCTGTAATGTGCAAAACATCTACTTCATCCCCTCCCGTCCTTTCTTTTGCCTCCCTTGTCTCCCGCCCAGCCTCCGTCTTCTTCTACCGGCCATCTGCTATCTTCCTTACCGCCTTTCCTCAGGCTCTCACCTTTCGCTCTCAGCAAGCTATATTATTCAGTCTGTACTGTACGCTCAAGACGTTCCTCGCGCATTCGTAATATGTCCAGAGAGGAATAATATTTTGCAAAAAATATGCATTTAAAATGCGGAAGAGGTATTCTAGCATAAATTTATATGATAACATCCCATCAGTAGACCTCAATTAGGAAATAGGAAAAAGACCGTGCATCTAAGGTGCCCGCTGCTTATATACCAATCAGTACATAATCTGGCTACGTTTGTGTGTTCGCGCATGCGCAATATCTCACCATACGAGGTATATTTTGTGACGAATATGCATTTAATATGGTTAGAGGGTGTCTTAGCATAGATTTATGCAATAAATTGTTATCAGTAAACTTGTGTTTATAAATAGGAGAGCGCCCCAGGCTGTAGGGTGCAAAACCACTACTTCATCCGTTCCCATCCTTCTCCTTGAATCCCTTGTCCCTTGCCCAGCATCCTTCTTCTTCTACTGCCCCTCAACTATCTTCCGTGCCGCCTTTCCCTAGTCTCCTATCCCTCTCTACCTCAGCAAGCTATATTATTCAGTTTTCGTCAGACTGGTCTGAACTGTACGCCTGAAACGGTGCTCGCGCATGCGCAATATCTCTCGAGAAGAAAAATATTTTGTAAACATTGTGCATTTAAAATGAAGAGGAGTTATCCTAGCACAGATTTACATGATAAGATTCCATCAGTAGACTTCACTTACGAAATAGGAAGAAGACCTTGTATGTAAGGCGCCCGCTGTATATACCAGTCAGTACATAATCTGACTACGTTAGTTTGTTAGCGCATGCGCAATCTCTCACCAGAGGAGGTATATTTTGTGACGAATATGCATTAAATATTGTTAGGGGGTATCTCAGCATGGATTTATGTAATAAATTGTTTTCAGTAGACCTGTGTTTATAATTATGAGAGCGCCCTAGCCTGCAGTGTGCAAACCTCATACTTCATCGCCTCCCGTCCTTTCTTTTGCCTCCTTTGTCTCTCGCCCAGCCTCCGTCTTCTGCTACCGGCCATCAGCTATCTTCCTTGCCGAGTTGTTTGTGCACAGGGCGTGCGTGCGGTGTACTTGTGTGTTGCAGATGAGCATTTGACCGGCATTTACAGGTAGTTATCGGCAATAATAGGCGAAATAGAGTAGAGAAACATTAAGACTTTGGTAGTACATTTCGTGTTTATTTACCTTTTTTATTGAGACGTTCCAAGTGCCTGTGGGATAAAGTAGGAGTCTTGCACCCCACAGGCTAGGGCGCTCTCCTAACTACAAACACAGGTCTACTGATAAGAATATATTACAGAAACCTATGTTGCGATATCCCATGACCATAATATATGCGTTTCCATCACAAAATATATCTCCTCTGGTGAGATGTTGCGCATGTGCTAAAACACTAACGTAGTCTTGTTTGTATGCAGTGGGGACATTTCACGCAAGGCCTGCTTCCTATTTCTGAAGTTAGGTCTACTTATAAAAATTTATCATATAAATCTATGCCAGGATAACCCCTCTTCATTTTAAATTCATAATGTTTGTAAAATATTATTATTCTCCGAAGATATTGCGCATGCGCGAGCACCGTTTCAGACGTGCAGTACGGCCAAAGGAAAAGTACGTAAATATAGCTTGCCGAGGGAGCGAGGGGTGGGAAACTAAGGGAAGGTGGCAGGGAAGATAAGTATTTATAACAGAAATCGATGCTGAGACACCCCCTGACCATACTAAATGCATTTTAATCACAAAATCTGACTCCTCTGGTGAGATATTGCGCATGCGCTAAAACAGTAACGTAGCCAATATGCAGCGGGGACCTTAGATGGAAGGTCTGCTTCCTATTTCTGTAGTGAGGTCTACTGATGAAATTTTATCATATATAGATCTCTGCTTAGATAACCCCTCTTCTTTTTAAATTTATGATGTTTGCAAAATATTCTTCTTCTCGGGAGATAGTGCGCATGCGCGAGGACCGTTTCAGGCGTGCAGTATACGACCTAAATAATAGTATGTAATTATATACGATATATATAATATATATATATATATACGAATGTACATATCTATCACAGATATCAATAGCTACTGGAGAGTTAGCAATGCGCGCGTCATAGCCTTACATATTACATGCTTGTAGGATCAGATATGGAGTGACAAGATTTTTGAACTCGAGACTAGCAATTCCTGTCAATATCACCTACCTAGGGTACCTAGCAGCAGTATACGGTCGCGGTTCCTGTATTCAGTTTAGGCTATCAATCGGGAGTCATTTTTTATATTTTCTGTTCTTTCATTTAGAGGAGACAATCACAAAATTATAATATTATAGAAGGGGCTTATAATTATGCAGAAGCACATGTTCAAAAACCTGGGGTGGGAGGACATTTGATATTGCGTCCTCACCCTTCGAAAAGTGGTGGGGCGTGTCACCCATGTCCCCATGGCATTTGCGCCCATGCACACACACGCACACGCACACGCCGACGCACTCACGCACGCAAGCACGCACGCACGCACGCACGCACGCGCGCGCACACACACACACACACACACACACACACAGAGTGACACTTCCCGCTGCGACCGCGCCAGCCAAGGCTAGTGCCCAGCCGTACTTTTT
>NW_014583691.1:0-5607 GCF_000485595.1 Priapulus caudatus
GGACAACCGCGCTGCGTGGATTAAATAACTGTTTGCCTACGTCTTCGGGCCCTAGCAAAAAACCCGCGATGTTTGCTCGAAAAAAACGCGATTTTTGACGTGTCCCCGACGGGCACATGTGGTTGAGGCGGTGGGCTAGGGGGCCCGTAGGGATGGGGATGGGGGAGGGGGAGGAGAAAATATTAACAGGTTTTTCTTCCTTTTCTTCTCCTCTTTTTTCCGCACCTATTCGCTGCTTTTACATATGGCTCGGCTCTCACTCGCGGGATGTTATTTTACGAGGGTCCGGGATATAATATAGCAACGACTGTTTAAACGCCTGTGGTAACCGATAATGAAGCCCTTCGTATGGAGTGGACGCTGCCAGGTGGTGATGGGGCAGCAGAGGAGAGGATGGCGAGGAGGATGGGCAGCAAAGGAGAGGATGGGGAGGAGGCAGCAGAGGAGAGGATGGCGAGGAGGATGGGCAGCAAAGGAGAGGATGGGGAGGAGGCAGCAGAGGAGAGGATGGCGAGGAGGATGGGCAGCAAAGGAGAAGATGAGGAGAGGGCAGCAGAGGAGAAGATGGGGAGGAGGATGGCGCGCGCCTGCGTGAGATGAGGAAGAGGCAGCAGAGGATGAGAATGGGAGAGCTATCGTGCGCGCCGCCTGTCCCTCCTAAATGCCTAGCTTTATAAATATATATTATTAATATACGATTATATTGCGACTATTATATTATTACAGAAATGACATGACATCTTATATATTATGATTATATATGGGATATTGATATTATTACATAAGATTATGGGAGTAAGATGATATATAGTAATTATAGATTATATTAGATACACAAATTCACGCCGGTGGGGAAACACAATACGGACCACGCACTATGCTGCTCGGCGCGCACACAACACACACACACACACACACACACACACACAACACAAACACACGCACACCACACACACACACAACAACACACACCAGCCCACACACACACACACACCCACACACCCCCACACACACAACACACACCACACACGCAACACACACCCACACACACACACACCAAGTCCGCCACGAATTTAATATCCGCCATGAACAGCCAGGCGCAGCATGCGGTCTCTATAGCCGCGTCATACAACCGTGACGCGCGCGGTGCAAGGAAGATAATACCACTGCGAGTTTCATTCGCGCGAGGCGGACAGATTATTGCGAGGAATGCTGCGCGGAGAACGGCATGTGTTTATCTAGCTATGTAAAGGACTGCGGCTTGTGCTGCTGCGGCTGTATGATGATGATGCGGCGGCTGTGCTCTGATGATGATGTTGATGCATGATGTGTATGCGGCGGCTGCTGCTGATGCATGATGATGATGCTGCTATGAAAGACGCGATGCTGCTGCTGCTGCGATTAGGATGAGACTGCGGCTGCTGCTGCTGCGGCTGGCTGCTGCTGCTTGCTGCTGCTGCTGCTTGTGGTGGTGGTGGTAGATGCGTACGATATTGATTCAATGTAAATGCCATCGCAGTCCCCAGCTATGTAAATCTAATCGACATGTACACGCGCCCACGTGATCTACAATATACAGGTCTACAATATAGAACGTCTGCCAACGTACACGTATACACACGGTCTACAATGTACATGTAAGTGATAGGCTTGGCACGTGTAGAGAGTGTAATCATACACAACGTAAAGTAGACAAATACACGCACGCACTCACCATTCAGCGCACGCACCCACGCACGCACGCACCACGCACGCACGGCTCGGCTGGAAAGCCCGCACGCATCACGGCACGCACTCACGCATGCGCGCACCAACGCGCACACACTCACTCGAGCATGCACGCACGCACACGCACGCACGCACGCACGCACGGCACGCACCTCACACTCACTTACGCAATTGCGCACTCACGCGCCGCACGCACTTTCACTCAAGCATGCACGCACGCATGCACGCCACCATGCACGCAACTCGCCGCACACATCATATCCGAATGTAATGTAGACAATGCATGTGCATGTGGTAAACAGCGCGGCAATGCGCTCACAAATGCATACAGACGATTCTACGCGTAGTTGTGGACAATACATTGTGGATACATACATACATACATACATACATACATACATACATACATGTGTGTTACATGCATATATTACATTGTCGATATTATACACGTAAATAATAACGCGTGCGCATTAGACAATTCGCGTGCGCATGATGCAATCAATGGCAGACGAACGAGAGCCCACGATACCATTTGTCATGATGTGCTAAGTGCCCGGACGACGCTGCATGCACATCTGTGTGATATATAGTGAAACGTGTGAGGCACTTCTGTTTCCATTAAAGAAGCCTGTGGAGTTCGACGTGACATGTCGGCACGAGCGAAACAGAGAGGCTCAATTACCATTACGTACGTCATGCGTGCCTAAAATAATGCAACTAGAACGAAAATATAATGAAAATATAATGACCATGTAATTCTGTAATAGATATTTTACTTTCTTTTTTTTTCATTATAAAAGAAGTCGGGGTACCGTAATGGCCCCGAGTTTTTACGAATTTGCTGATTATACATAATTAGTCTTGCAGCGTCCGTGTGAATCGAGTATGTGCGACTGTGGGGATGTGATAATCACCATCATCTAACGCTCATGTGAACTGTTTTAAATGATATACAGGAATATCATACAAGACCATTAGCAGCCGTGCGACAAATTACATATCCATCCATCCATCCATCCATCCGTCCGTCCGTCTTCGTCGTCCGTCCATCCGTCCAGTCCGGCCGGCCGGCCGTCCGTCCGTCCATCTAGCGATCTATCTATATATCGATCCATCTACTCTATGTGACTCCTCTGTCTATTATCTAGCGTATCTTATCTATCTATCTATCCATCCATCCAATCTATCATCCGGCCGGCCGTCCGTCCGTCGTCCGTCCGGCCGGCCGTCGATCTATGTATTCTATCCTATCTATCTATCTAGCTATCTACTCTTATCCTGTACGCTCTATTATTTATCAAATCTACTCTATCTATCGATTCTATATCTATCTGGCTATCTAAGCTATACGATCTATCTATCTATCTATCTATCTGGCTTCTCTATCTATCGATTATCTATCTTATCTAGCTGGCGCTCTATACTAGTATCAAATCTATCTATCTAGCTATCTATCTATCTATCTATGTGTCTGTCGATTTAATCAATCTATCTATCTATCTATCTATCTGGCTAGCTACTCGATCTATCTATCGTCTGTCTGTCTCGTCTGTCTCTCGTATATAGAGAAGAGGATGCCTCACGGTATAAACGTGCGGGCGTGCGTGGGCGCGCAGGGGTCATGCAGGGTGGTGGGGGTGGTGATGTATGTGTGTCTGTCGTCTGTCTGTCCGTCCGTCGCTCATGCACTGCATCCAGTCCATCCATGCAAAGGCGCACCGTGGGCGCGCGACAACGCACACACGGATATATATATATATATATATATATACAGATACGTTACAACTGAGTGGGCATCCACACCCAGCATGGCTGGTGCCTGTATAACCGCTGCCGTAACGCGTTATGTTGGCGCGTCATAGCGAAGGTGGCAAATATTTGTTCGTTAACACGCATCCCTGACATTGTCGGCCAGTCGGCCACCCCACACACCACACCTTAAACGATCAAGTGCCGATTCAGCAAACAGATGACAAAAAAACGTTGAGTGGTTGCTTTTCGAGGGTCCTTCGCTCGGTGTAGTCTCTCGTCTGTGTACACTGCAGGAGATAGATAGAGAGGGAGAGGAGAAGGGGGGGAGGTGAGACGGACGTGACTTTTCGGCGCCGATGCATTGTCTGCTTCCACTCCTTGACTCTCGAGCTTGGCATCTTGGTGGGCTTACCTACCTCACGCTATCGTCTCTCTCTCTCTCTCTCTCTCTCTCATCATCTCTCTCTACTCTCTCTCTCTCATCACGCATCTCTCCTCTCTCTCTCGCTCTCTTAAGATGCCGACATGTGAGCCCAGGGCGTAGCGCGAAGGTAGCGAGCGGGCCTCATTCCGTAAGCATGACCTTGTCCGTGCGGCAGACGTGAGCATGATACACCTGCCAGCAGCGTGCGTGATATACCCGCAGTAAACGTGATATACCTGCAGTATACGTGAGCATGATACACCTGCTCGCAGCGTGCGTGATATACCGCCGCGCAGTATACGTGAGCAAATGATACACCTGCACGAAAACATGCGTGATATACCCGCAGTATAACGTGTGGCATTGGATAATACTTGGCAGCGCAACTGTGGCGTGATGTCAACCCGCCGTGGTAGCGTGATATAGCGCATACCGCAGCAACACGTGATCATGATGTCTGCATGCGATCAGGCTTGCTAGTGAATTATAACGCACGCAAAACGGTATACCAGCAAGCGACAAAACGTGATATACCCGCGAAAAACGTGATATACCCGCGAAAAACGTGATATACCAGCGAAAATCGTGATATACCAGCGAACATCGTGATTTACCCTCGAAAAACGTGATATGCCCGCGAAAAACGTGATATATCCGCAGCTGTTACCCCACACGCAGGGGACATGATGTAAACCTGTCACGGATGACATGATACGCATATCAGGAACCACACAGCGGGGATGCCACGGGAGGAAACGATACCCGTCCCCTTGAACCACGATACACGCTGTTACGGTGCTCATGCTGTGGATGACATGTTACAAGTATACCGTGGTCATGATGATATACGCCTGCCACGCTACCACGGACGCGGGATACCTGATCCGTTGCCATGGCAGCGGCTGTATCGTTGGGTAAATAGCTACCTGTGGATAACGGATGGATCAGCATCGTCGTCGTGTGTGAAGGTGTGTGTGTTGTGAGAAGAGGGAAAGAGAGAGGAGGAGAGAGAGAGAGAGGAGAGGAGAGGAAGAGGAGAGGAGAGGAGAGGAGAGAGAGGAGAGGAGAGGAGAGGAGAGGAGAGGAGAGGAGAGGAGAGGAGAGAGAGGAGAGGAGACGGAGAGGTAGAGGCAGAGGAGAGGAAGGAGAGGAGAGGAGAGGAAGAGGAGAGGAAGAGGAGAGGAGAGAGAGGCGATAGAGGAATGAGAGGAGAGAGAGAGGCAACAGACCGGGTGAGAAAATAACAGACAAGAAGGAATAGAAAGAGGTACGAGGGCGAGAGTAGCACTACCNGAGAGAGAGACAGAAGGACAGAGATAGAGAGCGAAACAGAGAGAGAGAGAGAGAGAGAGAGATAGAGAAGGACGGAGATAGAGAAGGACGGAGAAGGTGAGCATGGGGGGCGGGGGAGGAGATCGTTAGAGATTATAGATTACAGAGGTGTTGGCTGTGTAGGCTTTCACGCTATCCGTCACTAATAACAGGGGGAGGCGATGCACGCACGAGGTGATCTCTAGCCTCTGATCTTACACGCGGGCCCGCTGATAGAGACGTCGCCGCATTAACAGCAACATTCAAGTTGTGCTTCCTGCCGTATGATGCTTGTTAGATCAACGATGTGAGATGAGAGGAGAGAGCGAGAGCCGGCGGAAGACGTGTGAAAAAGAGGACGAGGGGGAGAGAGAGAGAGAGAGAGGAAGGAA
>NW_014583692.1:0-5606 GCF_000485595.1 Priapulus caudatus
ATGCGAGCGTGTACACGTCCGCGGTCAACCTACGCACCGTAATGTGTCAATGCGAGCGTGTACACGTCCTCGGAATAAAAAACGCTCACCTGTATCGGTTTTATAGTCAATATTGATTAAGTACTCGACCTACGTTGCGCGCACTTAGCACCCACCTGGCCCACAAATCCTCAAAGGGATTGGCCGCGACCAATCATCTAGTGAGGAAAATTTGCAAATAGTGATATGCATCCCGCTCTCTTATAGCTACGTATTCCTCCTCAAAGCAATCGAAACGGCGATGATGCCTTTCAATGATTACGTTGGTCGCTAATTGGTGAACAATGCCGGCAATTATTCAAAAATGTTACGATCACACTGAATCACGCATACGCACTTACACCGAGTGGTTTCGTGTGCATCGTATGTCATCATGCCATGTATGGTCTATGAGCATACAAACAACTACAATATGAAAGGTTATCACTCTCTCTCTCTCTCTCTCTCTCTCTCTCTCTCTCTCTCTCTCTCTCCTCCTATCTCGCCTCTCCCCCATTACACACCACTACCGCGCGCGTCTCTCTCTTCATTTATATATATATATATATAAATATATATTATATTATAGATAGATAGATAGATAGATAGCTAGATTAGATATGCTATTATCATGCGTATGTCTGCCAATCGCTATTGTGGCA
This sequence comes from Priapulus caudatus, assembly GCF_000485595.1. NCBI lineage: Eukaryota > Metazoa > Priapulida > Priapulimorpha > Priapulimorphida > Priapulidae > Priapulus > Priapulus caudatus. The sequence continues at coordinate 681 of NW_014583692.1, forward strand.
GTGTTACAAGCTTCAATAGAAAGCTTTCTATTACTAACCCTAACCCTATCCCTAACCTATCCCTAACCATATCCCCTAAACCCTATCGCCTAACCCTAAACCCTTAACCTAACCTTAACCCTACCTTAGCCCTAACCCTTCCCTAACCCTAACCCTAACCCTAAGTGTTGCAGCTTGTATTGCTTTTCAATTAACGATAACAATAACGCAATAATTGCATGCAGGTGGCAACACGCTGCATTAGTTCAATCATTCTGCGCATCGAGTTTCCCTGCATCAGTGCTTCCGTTGCGGTCTTGTGCGTAGCTTTTATGTCATTCGCCGTCATGAATAGGCATCATTGTTTTCCTAATAAATCGCGATAGCTCTGTAGTTGACATTTGACAGAACACACGGCATGACATACACACACATTGCTGCGCGCGCACGTACGCACACGCACACGCACACGGCACACGTGGCTGCTGCGCGCCACACACCACACACCCACACACACACATACACACACACGAGCACACAGTATATATATAGTATATATAAGATATATATATAGATTAGATAGATGAGATAGATAGATAGCATATGGATAGATAGATAGATAGATGATAGATAGATAGATAGATAGTAGATAGATAGATAGATAGATAGATAGCATATAAAACATTCATTTTAGACCGCGGCTACGGAAGTAAACGAAAAATCATCGTCAACACCAACGTACACCGCGCCGCACGCCGCCGCAGCAGCAGCAGCACAGGTATAGGACTGCCCACACTCTCCGCCAGCTCCTCCGATGGGCGCGGCGTAAGAGTATTGCCTGCCGTGACGGTCATCCACCTGGGGAACGCGAGAAGCAGTTAATTGTATTTTTTGCGCGGAGAGCGAACGCGCTGTTAACGAGAGAAGAGAGGCGGAATAGGAGAGAACGAGAGAAACGAGGAGAATAAAGAGAGGAGAAGGAGAGAAGAGAAGAAAAAACGGGACGAGGCGACGAACGAAAGAACGAACGAGGACAGAAGATGGAGAGGAAGGGAGAAAAAAAGAGAAAGAGAAGAAGAGAGAGAGGCCGCGAGAAAAAGAGCGAAACGAAAAGGACTCGGAGGGCGGCGCGTGAGTTCCGGCGGAGCCGACCGAAGCAGGGAGAGGAAAGGGCCGAAAGGAGGAAACCAGAAAGAGAGAAAGAAGAGACGAGAGAAAAAAGGGAAAACGAGGAAAAAACCGTCAGAGGAAAGGGTGGATCGCCGAGAATAGAGGGGAGCCGAGGAAAAGAGACGGCGGAGGAGGGGAGGAGAGACGAGAGAGAAAGAGGAGTAGAGGAGAGCAAGGAGAGCGAGAGAGAGAGAGGAACGAGGAGAGATGGAGAGAGACTGGGAGAAAAAAAATGCGTGAAGAGCATGAAGATTGGAAGAGGAGAGAAGGAGACAGAGAGCGAGAGAGGAGAGAGAGAGATAGAGAGAAGACTAATGCATAAAAAAAGAGAAGGAGAGCAACCTGGATAAGAGAACATAGAAAAATGAGACGAGCAGATGCCAGCAATGAAAAGAAAATATATTTTGAGAAGAGGAGAGAGGAGAGAAATACCATATGAAGGACGAGAAAAGAGAAGCAGGCGGATAAAATAGAGAGAAAGAAGCGTGGGAGAGAGATGAGATGTGCGACGAACGATGAGCAGCAAGAGCAAGGAGAGACGAGAGAGAGAGAGAGAGAGAGAGAGAGATGAGAGAATAGAGATGAGGGGAGAGGAGAAAGAAGAGATGAGAATAGGAGATGAGATAGATCTGAGAGAGGCGCTGCGACGAGAGCGGGAAGAAAAAAAAGGACCGCTATGCGACCGCGAGCAGCGAGCGGACGTGAGAGCACGCTCCTACATCGTTGGTGCGCACGAGTCACAATATAGTTATTTTTTATTTTTATTTTTGTTCTATTTTTATATTTTTATTTATTTTTAATTTTATTTTCATATTTTTGTTTAGCTTATAGACCTATATATTTACTGTGTCAGTATGCAGCAGCTATGTGTGCTGCACCAGGTGTGTTTGCGCGAGAACGAAAGATGTTGAGGCTATTTGGACGGCCATTTCGGAATTGTCGGCAATGATAGTACGAGTGAGAAGAAAATAACAGGTGAGAGAGAGATTAGAGGAATATTCGGTAGAGAAGATAAAGTAGTATCTCTTAGAAACGTGAGTGATTGATTTAGCGATATATATTTTATTATGAAGACGCGTAGTGCGATAGAAGTGCCATAGACGTCGGTTAGCGCGAAGCAGAGAATGATAGAGTGATGTATATAAGCAGTAGAACGCCACAAAATATGCGGATAGGAGTTAGTAAGCGAATGAGGTAGTAGATACGCTTAGTTAGTAGTAGTGTTTGGTAGTAGTAGTGGTTTCGTAGTACGGTGTTGCACGTGGGGTAGTGGTTGAGGTCGTAGTGTAGTGGTTCGAGGTACATATATAAAAAGTATAAGCGGCGAGGCTACGCATGTATGTGTTGAAGTCGTGAGCTTGAGCTCGGCATGTGGTTCGCTGGTCTTATGTGGTAGTGGTTCAGTGGTGTGTGTTAGTCGGTAGTGTGTGGTAGTGTTAGTGGTTTAGTGGGTTGCGTTGCTGGCCGCGGTCTAGTAGAGTGAATGATGGTCTAGCATAGTGGCTTGCTCTGCTGTTGCTACTAGATCTAGGTCTAAGATGGTTATACTAAGCTACTACTTACGTGTGATGTATGATGAGTGATTGAGTGGTGTATGTGTGTGTGTGGGTGTCTAGTGGGTAGGTCATACTTCTATAGCTGTGTGGGGTAGTGAGTGGTTTACTTAGTTGCTGCTGCTTATTACTACTACGTAGCTGTCCGCGCTATGTGGTGTGCAGTCGCTGGCTGCTGGGGCTTGCGGGTAGTCTTGATGGATAGTGATGTTGTGTCGTGTTGTGCTGCTAGTCTAGTGCTTGTGAGTAGTCGTGTGTATCATGGTTCTCGTAGTGATCTTAACACGCTACGCTGCTTTGCTTGCACGTAAATCTATGAACTCTATCTGCCTCGACTCAGGTAGTATTATGCTCTAGCGATAATTATACAAATAGCATCATGTTCTGTTGCGTCGTTATATACCTTGGTGGCCAGAGTGATGTTAGGTCTGCTAAGGACGAGGGAGATTCTATACAGATGATTGAAGAGGAGGCGTTTCTATTAGGGTAAATGTGTATGTGGTAGTTGGAGTGAAGCTGATGCTTGTGCGTTATCGTGTTGGTGTTACTTGTGTTTAGTGCGTGAGCTATTAGTATATATATTAGTGTGCATGTGCCTAGTGTATTATGTGATGTGTGTGTGTGTGTCTCGCTCTCGGTGTCGATGTTGTGTGTCGCTGTGTGTGTGTGTGTGCTGTACTGTTATGTTATGTATGTAGTGTAGTGTATGTCATGTATGTTGTGTGTGTGTTGTGTGTGGTGTTATTTGTTGTTGTAGTTGTACGTGAGTGTGTTGGTATTGTTGTAGTGGTATGTTATGTTATGTGATGTATGTATGTATGTATGTAATGTATGTATGTATGTTATGTATGTATGTATGTATGTATGATATTGTATGTATGTATGTATGTATGTTATGTATGTATGTATGTATGTGAGTGTATGTATGTATGTATGTTATGCTATGTTGTTATGATGTAATTGTATGTATGTATGTATGTATGTATGTAGTTATGTATGTATGTATGTATGTATGTAATTCTGTATGTATTATGTAATGTATATGTATATGTATGTATGTATGTATGTATTGTTATGTATGTATGTATGCTATGTATGATAATGATATGTTATGTATAGTAATGGTATGTATGTATGTTTGTATGTATAGTATGCTTATGTATTGTTATGTTTATGTATGTATGTATGTATGTATATGATAGTGTATGTATGTTATGTATGTATAGTATGTATGTATGTATGTATGTTGTGTCGTGTATGTATGTATGTATGTAGTGTTATGCTATTATGGATGTATTTGGTATGTATGTATGCTATGTATGTATGTATGTATGTCATGTAGTATGTTATTGTAGTATGTATGTTGTATGTATGTATGTAGTGAATGTATGTTTATGTATGCTACGTACGTACGTACGCTAGCGTACGTATGTATGTATGTATGTATGTGTCGTGTGTGTGTTGTGTGTGTCGTGTGTGTATGTGTTTGTGTGTGGTTGGTATGTGTGTGTGTGTTGGTGTGTGTGTTGTGCTGTGTTTGTGTTACATTACATACATTAACAACAGTACGTTTGTTGCCGCAAAGCCTCGCTCATGGCCTGATTGAAGTATAAAGCTAGCGTGGTAATGCAGTCACACGTCCACTAAACGCTTGTGATGACACCTCTATCTGTCTGTGTATTTTGTAAAAATAGGGCGCGTGTCGGCGATAATAAAAGAACATGTACAATCGTTTACGTAGCGACGAGATCACGCAGACGGCAGACGCGAAGACCGGGAAATAAACAGCAGTAAAAGCCTTCATCTCATTGTTAGGCGGTATAATTATTATACACGGCTAGCCTAAAAGCCGGTCGAAAGTTCATTGGAGAATTACACACACACACGCACGCACACACACACGCACGCACGCACGCACGCACGCACGCACGCACGCACCCACGCACACGTCACCATGAACGAACACACATGCGCGCACACGCACACACGCGCGCGCACATGGACACGCACGCGAGCGCACACGCACGCACGCATGCTGTATGCACACACGCACAGCCAAGCATACATGGGGAGAGATTCCATTCCATTATCAATTTATGAGATTATGAGCGGGGAATATTATTCACGGATCGCTGGAAAATGGTGACAAACATAGAACTAAACAATTATAATACGTGTACTGGTAACGGACCGTAAGGGCGGTAATTCGGTTAACGGTACTAGC
>NW_014583693.1:0-4295 GCF_000485595.1 Priapulus caudatus
CTGCTTGAGGTTCCAGAAGTGGGATACTCCTGCCGTGGCCTCCGTACATGTGGGGCAGCCAGCTCCAACCGCCATCAGCTTCGTAGGTCCGTTAAACACGACGCGGTGCATTTCGTTGATCGCCTTTCCGCATTTGCACTGCAAGTGATACAACAGCATTGCCACGCGTTGCCTCCTCTATCGGACACATTGTCTGTGTTTCTACGATTATTCTTCACTCCATGACCGCGGGTTACTCTGTGATATAAGGGGCACCTCGTAAGTGTGGCAGAAAAATATTAACTTGCGCTGCCGACTTTCAGAAGCAATGGGATCCAACAACAGCACGCGCGTTTATTCGATAAAGTTAGGTTGGATCGTCTTAAACTATCGTTGACATACGTCGAAAAGACTCCACGATGTAAAGATAAAATGACGGGCAAATTCTGATATTCGAATAACCATCTGATATACATATATATATATATATATATTTATATGACACTATCTTATATTATATACAGGCTATTACCCCGTTCCTCCAGACGGTCTGATTTGAGGATGGCGGTTTAACCATTTATCTCTCACTTTTTTATTTGAGGATGTATTTACATGTAAACGAAAATATACTGTATTTAGAGCACGACCCCCGCCCCCCCCCCGCCCCGCGCCCCGCCCCCCCCCCCCCCCGCCCGCCCCCCCCCTGCGAGTCATATAGGAATATTTGTTTAAAAAATTTTTTATCCAAATATTATATAAAATCTGAAAATTTTACTTTAAAATGACACACAATTTCAAGCTGTATTTAGCACTATTAAATTTTGAAATTATCATTAATGGTTAAGAAGGCACAATAAACTCAGTCAAATTCTTAAAAAAAGAGCAAAATGCATGTGAGTAATTTTGAAGATTATGTTTTCTTCAAAGTTAGTGGACGGCGGCGGGCAGGCGTTACACGCTCCCGTTGTCAAATTATTTGCACACACATCACACATAGCACACCACAACATACAACACACATACACACACCACACACACACATACACACACACACAGCACACACATTACACACACACACACGCCACCAACGCCGCGGCAACAGACACGCGAACAGACAGCGAACAACACACACGCACACACACACACACACACTCACACAAGACACACACAGACACACACCCAGACACGCACGCACGGCACGCAGCGTAGCGCACAGCACAAGCCACGCACGCACGGGCACAACACACGCACACGCAGCAGCACAACAGCAGGCACACACCGACGCCCCAAGCAGCACAGCACACAGCCATACAGCACATACATACATACATACACAGCATACACACATAGCACACATACATCATACAATACATACATACATACATACATACATGACATACATACATACATAGACATAGCAGTACATACATACATACATACATACATGTATACATAGCATACATACATACATACATACATACATACATACATACATACACGCAGGCACGCCGCACGCCACGGACACACGCATGACACACAACATACGAAAGCTGCAGGCCGTCTCTCGTTGGGGTTCTGTCTAAATTTTCGCCTCAGCAGGCTGCATGTGCGTGGGCAGTGGGGTGGCTGTTTATAATAACACCGCAAGCCGTAATGGCTTTAGTGTGTGGCGTGTGTGCGCGTGGCCCGTGTGCGTGCCGGTGCGTTCGTGGCGTTCGTGGCGTGGCGTTTTTATGTGGCTTTGCTAATGCTAGGTGCAAGGCTCCGCAGCAATTAAAGTGATTATTATCTATACCTTTAATACTACATTTAGTATAGCTATATTGTCATTAAAAACCCGTGAGAAAACACATTTAATACTTAACAGAATTTCAAAGGTTATGGTATATATAAGTGTGGCATGTGTGTGCTCTAAACAATCGAAACGGTCTAAAAATGTCAAGCGCATTTGGGAGCCGAATAAGCGCGCGGCAGCGGTTCACCTCGGCCGTTTGTCTAATATGTTGCACACACGCGCGCAGCGGCACGCATTAACCACCGGCATTCACACACATCCGGCCATGCGCACGCACAATGCACACGCGCCCCACGCACACACATACCACATTACACACACGAGCGCGCACACAACATACACGCACACGCATGCACACGCACACACACGCATACCATAGCTGACGCTCGGGATGAGATTTTTCGGCGGATCGGCGCGAAATCGGCGGATTTGACAGTCGCAGGGGTCAATTTGTGAAACGTGCAAATTCGTTGAGAAAATTGGGGGATCAAGAATGTAAAAAAATGCAAAATTTATTAGCCCTGAACAGTACCCTGACAGTACAGACTGACAGCAAAAGTCAACAGCGGTGGTTAGCAGATAGCTAGCGTGTACGCGCCTGCAGGCTAGTGCGATATCCGTCATGGCAAGCAGCGTGGGGCCGATTAGATGTCGGCGAACGATTTGTTTCATGGCCTATGGCGCGAAGCGAATGCGCGTGTGAGGCGCCTGGGAGGGGAGAACGAAAGTACAACGAAAAAGCAGGTAGCTCCCTCGTTCCTATCGTTTCATCCTATGAGGGGTTTGATAATTATTAAGGATGGCGGACTCCCTATTTCTATCCGCTGGTATAGTGTTACAATATTTTGTAGTATTTTATGAAATCGGGCATTGTGGATGTGTTTAATTGACAAATGCTGGATATACAGGAAATACACGCAGATAATCAAGTAAGTCAGGTTAGAAAAAAATTATGAAGGTTGAAAAGCATGAAGAATCGAGATTTACTCCAAGCCGTTCCTTCGTCGACGCCGTGATCTTGGACGTGCGCGGGTCGGTAGCAGGTGATTCAGCATGCTCTGATTGCGGAGCTGCGCATGAAGATTTGGCGATCTTAAAATTTGGATGCGGGTTTTCCCGATGAGAGCACGTCAATGCACAAAGGTGATCACGGTCTCTGGCTTGGACCTGCGCATGCGGATTTTGCGATCTTAAAAAGTTGGTGCGGGTTTCCGCCGATGAATGGTCGAAGTTTGCTTCGGGCACATAACGTTTTAGAAAATTGCCTCCAAACAGTGAGCTTTACCGATGAAAAAATCGGCGTTCTAACTTAAGGGCGGATGTAATTCGGCGAGCGCCCGAGAAGGGGCCCCAGCTCGAATTCGGGCGTGAGCACACGCGCACGGTTTGCGAAGGAGAGTACGGAAACGACACTTCGGTCTTTCTACTATTTATATAGTAGATGAACAGCTATATTATATTATATTTTTTTTATAAATTAAAATTATATTATATATATTTATATTAATATTATATTCTAATTATAATATATATAATAACTTATATTATGATTATATTATATTATATATATTTATCATTATTTATATTATATTATATTATATTATATTATATTATATTATATTATATTATATTATATTATATTATATTATATTACATTATATTATACTATATATTATATACCTGTGTATCCGCCCAATGCAGCACCAGTCGGTATCCAGGTAGAATGTCCTTTCTGTTATTGATCATATCTAAGGCGTACTCGAACACGGGAATAATCGTCTGACCTCCCGCCCACGTTCCCGACATCGGGAAGAATCCTCCTAGGAAGAGGTCGATGACGCCATCCGGCGGCGGAACATTGTCGTAGAACTTAAAGATCTCGGAGTCGACGGCTGCCGACGTCATGACGCAGGCAGACAGGACGACGAGACGCAGCGTCAGTCGCTGCGTCAGGCCTGCGTCGCGCATCGCGATTCGTTCTCTGATACGAAATAAGACTAGATACGAACTAGAATACGACGTGAGACTAGATACGAACTAGAATACGAAATAAGAATCTAGATACAAACTAGAATACGACGTGAGACTAGATATAAACTATAATACGACATGAGACTAGATACGAACTAGAATACGACATGAGACTAGATACGAACTATAATACGACATGAGACTAGATACGAACTATAATACGACATGAGACTAGATACAAACTATAATACGACATGAGACTAGATACGAACTATAATACGACATGAGACTAGATACGAACTATAATACGACATGAGACTAGATACGAACTATAATACGACATGAGACTAGATACGAACTATAATACGACATGAGACTAGATATAAACTATAATACGACATGAGACTAGATACGAACTAGAATACGACATGAGATTAGATACAAACTATAATACGATATGAGACTAGATACGAACTAGAATACGACATGAGACTAGATACGAACTAGAATACGACGTGAGACTAGATACGAACTATAATACGACATGAGA
>NW_014583693.1:4502-5606 GCF_000485595.1 Priapulus caudatus
TACTACATAATATGTACCTGTGTATCCGTCCAATGCAGCACCAGACGGTATCTAGGTAGAATGTCCTTTCTGTTATTGATCATATCCAAGGTGTACTCGAACACGGGGATTATCGTCTGACCTCCCGCCCACGCTCCCGACATCGGGAAGAATCCTCCTAGGAAGAGGTCGATGACGCCATCCGGCGGCGGAACATTGTCGTAGAACTTAAAGATCTCGGAGTCGACGGCTGCCGACGACATGACGCAGGCAGAAAGGACGACGAGACGCAGCGTCAGTCGCTGCGTCAGGCCTGCGTCGCGCATCGCGATTCGTTTTCTGATACGAAATAAGACTAGATACGAACTAGAATACAAAATAAGACTAGATACGAACTAGAATACGAAATAAGACTAGATACAAACTAGAATACGATATAAGACTAGATACAAACTATAATAGAGAGCTGATCTTGCCGTCTAGTTTCTTGTGATTTCCCGGTGTGGGTATCTCTGTTTAAGCTCAGACAAAAACTGTGGCAAAGCCGAGAGTGTACGGAATCGCTGCTAGATGAGGAACTCTTTCCCTGCATTATGATAAGCTCTCACTGAAGTTGCTACTTTATATGTTTAACCCTTTATTTTAGACATTCGCCACGCGTGCGCAGAGTTGAACGCGTCGCGCGGTGGAAACCGCGTATTGAAGTCGCATTAGTTCCCCATGCCGTTACTAGGTGGCGCGCATCTTTATTGATCTGCTCGTAGTTTCTATTTTAGTTTTCAGATCAGGAGTATCATAATATTATAGATATAATATAATATATGATATAATATAATGTATACAAAATATACAGATATCTATATTATAACACTTCTGGTCAGATATATACATGCGATCATTGAGGCAGTGTCATAGCGGATACAACCGGGCCGGCTGGATGATCAGAAGTGATTTAACGTCGCGGTGCGATCAGGTATAAATAATAGCCCAATGTTACGACTATTATTTTCTTCTGGTATCTGTATATGCGTTTCCAATAAACACGTTTACTTCACATTGACTCTGCATATGGAGAGAAAACAAAGCCAGTGTGCGTGTGTGAGAGAGAGAGAGAGAGAGAGAGAG
>NW_014583694.1:0-1963 GCF_000485595.1 Priapulus caudatus
GACGCACGCGTGACGTACTAGTCAACCACCATGTTGGAATCGAAAACGTGAGATATATTTGTTCGTTCAACTTTAGTCTTTATTATATATTGTGCATAATTGAATACATTCGGAGTGTATTAATTAAATCGACAGACAGTGTGGACTACGTAACGAACGAACGAGCGGTAAGTGTTTGTGTGAGTTTATACGTGTCATAGGTGGATGAGGGTGACAGACAGGTTCCCGTAGCCAATTTGCTTTGCATGAGTTGGTGGCGTGTTGAATTCAACTGTTTATTCTTGATTATTCTCAGTTTACTGTGTATAGTGTGTAAATAATACTAAATATGTTTATATATACCAAGAGTAAATAATACTAAATATGTTTATATATACTTATAGCGTTTACAAGTTCTTAGTGAATATTTCAGTTTCTAACTATTATTTGGATATATTCACTTAATTAGAGTAAGCGTGAACCCGTGAGGGTGTAAAAATCGAGGTATTTCATCCATGTATTAAAAGAAATAGCCGGTTGCATGGCAACGTCAGTTTCAAGGAGAGAATAAATACTTCAAGTTCACGGCTGATGGTAAAAAATTATCACTTTCAATGGGACGTTTTAATATACGGCCGTTTCATGCCTCACTACAATCCAATAAGTTGCCTGAAGAATGCATTTGGCATATAGTAATAATGAAATCGTGTGGTTTTTGCGTGTTCGGCTAAAAATAAAGGTGCGAGTTCGTCGTGTTCGCCAGTGTTCCGTGTTGTAGTACTGTACTCAAGAAATAGCCTTATTAATAACAGTTATTACCTGGGAGTGTCACAATAATATAGATGTATAAAGAAACACAAGAAACACAATAAGATACATAATATAGATGTATGATGAGATCAAATGACTAGATCTATATTGTGGGAAACTGCGTGTTATTAATTTACTTCATTCATACATGTATTATTTTAACATGTATGCACTTGGTAATGGATGAAATCAAATGAGACACCTATGCGTTGACAACTTAACGTGTAGTGTTGATGTGAATTATACGCGGAATGTAGACACATGTATATATATATGATGTATATTTTTTATTTATTCACGTTCAATACGATACAGCGCCCGCTTCGTGTTAGGTTTTCTTTCTAATACCTGTGCATGCGGCAGGAAGTGTACATAGGTCACCTGGCCGGCTGGCTCTCCTGTACTTGTATTGCTAGCCGCCGTGAAGTCGTGTAGGCCTACATGCATGCAACGCACACTGGACTCGTGCACGCACACCCGAACGAGCGTGTTGATCATAAATACGTTCTGCTAAATATATTAAAATGGATTTTATGTAAGCAATAGGTGTTCGTTTGTTGTGCGTGCGCTTGTGTGTGTGTTGTTGTGTGGTGTGTGTGTGGCGTGCGTGCGGTGCGGTGCGTGCGTGCGTTGCGTTCGTGCGTGGTGTGCGCGTGGCAGCGTGCGGCGGTAGGCGCCACGTCGTCGTGTGTGTGTATTTTATATCCATCTAACTGGCCATCCGTATGCCGTCCGTCTGCCCGTTTTATGCCATCCATCCATCCATCCATCGCATCCAGTCTATCCATTCTGATCCACCCTATCCACCCATCCATCCATCCATCGCCATCCCATGCATCTATGCCATCTATCCATCTATCCATCTATCCATCCATCGCATTATGTATGGCATTTAACAGCCATACATTTATATTTGTATATATAATGTATATAATTTATAATAATATATAATCTAATTATAATTCCATCATTTTGATCTGTTTCGAAGGCCATGAAGGAATACTGGGACAATCAATTGCTGAACCGATCTCTCAGAAGTTCACCAACAGATAAGTACCACACTGCTATACTGCATAATAGCATGAGGGAATAATAATAGATGATTATTCTTATTCTTCTTATTATTATTACCTTATTATTCCTCCCTGAGTCCTGATAATAGCAATATTACTTA
>NW_014583694.1:5143-5606 GCF_000485595.1 Priapulus caudatus
TATATATATATATATATATATATTTATATAATAGTATATATTTAATATAATTATAGCGTGTTTTAGTGTAGGCGGCGCTAGAGGGACGCACGCGTGACGTACTAGTCAACCATCATGTTGGAATCGAAAACGTGAGATATATTTGTCCCATATTTGTTCGTTCAACTTTAGTCTTTATTATATATTGTGCATAATTGAATACATTCGGAGTGTATTAATTAAATCGACAGACAGTGTGGACTACGGAACGAACCAGCGGTAAGTGTTTGTGTGAGTTTATACGTGTCATAGGTGGTCGAGGGTGACGGTTCCCGTAGCCAATTTGCTTTGCATGAGTTGTTGGCGTGTCGGTGTTGAATTCAACTGAACTGCTTATTCTTGATTATTCTCAGTTTACTGTGTATAGTGTGTAAATAATACTAAATATGTTTATATATACTTATAGCGTTTACAAGTTCTTAGT
>NW_014583695.1:0-710 GCF_000485595.1 Priapulus caudatus
TCGTGTACTTACGGCGCGGCCTGCTTCGCTGTTGTGTAGAATCATGAGTGCTGTAGCGTTCAGCCCCGTCTCCCTCCCTCCTTCCCTCCCCCTCCCCTCTCTCCTCCCTTCCTCCTCTATCCCTCCACCCCCTATCTCTCCCCCTAGCCACCCATGAGTACTTACGGCTCGGCCTGCTTCGCTGTTGTGTAGATTCATGAGTGCTGTAGCGTTCAGCCCCGTCTCCCTCCCTCCTTCCCTCCCCCTCCCCCTCTCTCCTCCCTTCCTCCTCTATCCCTCCACCCCCTATCTCTCCCCCTAGCCACCCATGAGTACTTACGGCTCGGCCTGCTTCGCTGTTGTGTAGATTCATGAGTGCTGTGGCGTCCAGCCCCGTCTCTAGCGCGTCTACAAACTGCTTACTGATTTGCTCTCCGAACTGGACGTTGTCCGAGCAGCCGCCCCACGTCCAGCCTGCAGCCACTGCGTGAGAGAGAGAGAGAGAGAAGGTCATGCATGTTTCACGCGGTAGTCCCGTATATGTACATATATACGTCAGGTGTGTGTGTGTGTGTGTGTGTGTGAATTCGTCATGTTTGTCGTATGTTGGCTCGCATGTGAGCGAGCGAGTGCGTGCGTGCGTGCGTGGGTGCGTGCGTTCGTTTTTATATACAGACCGTCCCAAATAAAATTCTCGCTACGGCGACAATCTTATATATATATATATATAT
>NW_014583695.1:1257-2257 GCF_000485595.1 Priapulus caudatus
TATATATATATATATATATATATATATATATATATAGCGCCGCATAAGCTCGTTAGAACGCACTAGCACCCCATACATCGCCACCCGAAACACTCTCAAGTGTGTTTATACAGGTGGCCTTTTACACCCACACTAGCAACGTCAATAGCCGTCACGGGGCGAAAATGAAATGATATTTCGTGATTTACATGCTACTAAGCCGCGTGCAACATTCAAGCAGCGATCCTTGAATGAATGTCTCATCCTCAAGATCTCCCGTGCGCGCGCGTCTGTGTACACACACAGACAGACAGACAGACAGTCTGCCTCAGGAAGCATGTCAGGCCAATGATAAGCGTCACTTAAGACACGAGCAGGACTCGATTGTGAGCGTATATTTTTATGTGGCAGACGCCAATACAAGATGCTTTGGATACAATACCATTACAAAGAAATCACCTCTAGGCAGTTCATTCAACAGCATGCGGCGGGTCGTACAGATGGATTAGTATGGAAATACATGGGAGATAGTTAGAGGCGGCTGGTCGTGTTAAAGGTACTTAGCTCTACTAGTGGACTCTACGAGATATGCGGAGGTGCAAGTACAGGGATATGGAGGGGAAACGGGGGAGAGGGAGAGAGAGAGAGAGAGAGAGAGACAAGGAGAAGGTGGAGGAGTAAAGTAAGTACAGGAGGCGGTAGAGGATGAAGGAAAGCAGAGGAGGAGGTCGAGGAAGGGACGTATATAGGAGGTAAGGATCATGGATGATGGTAATTAGAGGAGATAGTTATAGTATAAAACAATGAAGTGGGGGGATAACCCCGACTAACACCAAACCATCGAGAATGTGGTATTCCACACTCGTGTGGGCGAGTGTTTGCGATGGGAGGCCCTCTCTCTTGCGTAAGTACCATCTTGTTCTTGTTGACATAGCACATACCAACAGTAAGGAGCGGTAGGCTTCTTATATACTTATATATATATATATATATATATATATATATATATAAATATATATAC
>NW_014583695.1:2394-3813 GCF_000485595.1 Priapulus caudatus
CGATCGATCGAGTCACTTGAACGAGTTCTCAATACGACCACAGGCCCTTGGAAGTTGGATAGCTCCAAGAAACGGTACGGGTATTGCTAGGGTTAGAATACCATAGACAATCGGTCGCACAGCCTGGTCGGTCTATCCCTTGGAATGGAGGCTCAAGTTTCAAGAAGAGTATACTACCACTACTACTACTAGTACTAGTACTATTAATAACTATAACTAGTATACGGTCGAAGCGGCTTCTTTGGTTCAATGATACTGACAGAGATGATGTCCAGGGCGGTGATACTAGGATAGCTGAGAGGGTCTATGTCCCCGAGGGTACTGCCGGAACATACCCTGGGTACGGTGCAGTATACCGGAACGTACCCTGGTACTATTTGTCAGAGTAGCGTTTATACACTCTTTTGCCGGACCGTACCTCACCTACTCCACTAACGAGTCTAGGGAGTCGCCTACGCCTACTCCCTAACCCTAAACCCTAACCCTAACCCTAACCATATCAAATACCACGCCACGTTCCAGGGGTAGAAATAAGAACAATATGCAAGTTATCCCGAAGGGCTAGTAAGGTAAGGTTTGTACTAGCCCTTCTGGTTTTCAACCAGCCCTTAAAAGTATGACGTCGATAGGCTCCCCCCTAGTGGTTGCGCGGGAAAATTATTGATCTCACGAATGCTCCGAGATGCTTTCTGAGGGTATTGTGGACTAAATTTGAATGCTCATAAACCGCAATTAAATTCCCATTAATCATACACTGATATATCCTAAAACGGGCGGAATTACGAAATCTGGTCTGGAATTGTTTAATTGCCCGACGGGCAAGCCAGCCTGGCCTTTAACTAACCCTTCCAAACAATTACTAGTCCCGGGCTAGCGGGCTAGCGGCTAATTCGACCCCTGACGTTCCGGCGGTGCAAATCCACTTTAGGCACCTTAGGTAGCTCGACCAGGCTGTGCAACGGATTGTCTATACATTTATTCTATATATGGTTCTTATACAGGTATTCTAACCCTAGCAATACCGTTTCTTGGAGCTACACCTTAGGTATCACAAAGTGATGCACAGATTTCTGTGTATCATCAACTGATGCACAGACTTTCCGTATATCAAGGAATGATGCAAAAACCCTAACCCTAACCCTAAAACACTTCGTGATACCTAAGGTTATACTTCATGACTTAGGGTTAGGGTTAGGGTTTTTGCATCATTCCTTGATATACAGAAAGTCTGCGCATCAGTTGATGATACACAGAAATCTGTGCATCACTTCGTGATACCTAAGGTGCTTAAAGTGGATTTACGCTTGTTCCGGCAGTACCCTGGGGGACATCTATAGACCCTATGAGCGATAGGATAGAATGATGTTTATTACTGGACATGCTCTCTATCCTTGAGCCGCTTCTTCTCTTATACTCTTC
>NW_014583695.1:5083-5604 GCF_000485595.1 Priapulus caudatus
ATATATGAATAAATTAATCGTGCGAAATCTCAACGACGCCTCGCGTCTCTCGTTGCAGGCGTGCCGGCGTTCGCGCTTCCCTCCGACGCCAAGCACCGAGCGATCGTCCCCGCCGCCGCCGTCGTCGCGTCGCCGGAGCCGCTGCGCCGCCTGGTGGGGGCGCGTCGCCGCGCGGACCTGGTCGCGTGGAGCGGGGCGCTCGCGCGCGGCAGGCAGCGCCTGATCGCCGACGCGGGGCTGTTCATGGGACGCAGCTTCCGCGTCGGGTGGGGTCCCGGGTTCACGTTCGCTCACCTAGGAGCGCCGCTCAACGCCGGCGCGGACGACGAGTCATCGCTCGGGAAAGGTACGCTGTTTGGAGAGGAGGTTAGAGGGGTGTTGTTTGGGGTGGAGGGGGTGGAGAAAGGTAGGTGGTTTGTCGAGGTTAGAGGGGGTTGTTTGGGGTGGAGGGGGTGGGGAAAGGTAGGTGGTTTGTCGAGGTTAGAGGGGTGTTGTTTGGGGTGGAGGGGTGGGGAAAGGTA